>NC_136800.1:25741530-25929030 GCF_951216825.1 Electrona antarctica | reverse complement strand
CGTGCGTACGTGCGTGCGTGTGTGCATGCGTGTGTGCGTGCGTGCATTTGAAGGCTATGTGTGTGTTGTGTATCTGGGATCTTTATTAACCTCGTTTCAGATGACTGATGGGTCTTCAATTCAATCTAACCGAATATGTCTGTTCCACTTTATTGTATCATGACAGCTGCATTACATTATCTGTCTGTCTGTCTGTCTGTCTGTAGGGAGAGACGGAGGCTGGAGATGGAGAGATTGTCCAGAGAGGTGAGACCCATTCGGTTTACTGTAAAATACACTGTAACCCATTTAGACCTGAGGCCGATTCTACAAATTTAAGTTCACTTTGCTTTAAAACAAAAATGATAGCCTATATTCAAGGATTGTGCCAATTTTCATGATTTTCCCAAAAATGGCACTTCTACAAGCTAACAGTGCCTGCTTTTGAATAGCCTGGAAACTCGGCTAATTAAACGAAACTTATGAAATGCACAAATGGCGGAAATGGCTAACCGACAGTTTGAGAGTGTGCAAATGGAACAAAAATCAATTTGCGGGTCCTTGACATGAAAAGGTTTGGGAACTACTGCCCTAGACCAGTGGTTCCCAAAGTGGCGTCCATGCAGGCACCCTTTGCTCTGTTCCAGTCTCTCTTCTGGTGGTTCATGAACATCTGCGTTTTCTCCTCCCATGCAGGCTGAGGAGCTGAGGAGACTGGAGGAGCTGCGACAGGCTGAACATCTGGCCGCTCTGACCGCCACCCCTACGCCCACGGAGGAGCAGGAGGCCTCCTCATTGGAGGAGGACGAGGAGGAGGAGGTGTCAGAGGCAGGAGAGGAGGAGGCGTCCACAGCCATCCGTCCCCAGGAGGCGTCCAAGGTGGAGGAGATCTTACGGTTGGAGCGGGAGATCCAGGTTAGTGACGGCATTCATTTTGACTGCACATTTTTGAGTGGTGCAACCACTCCAAGGAAATATGTCCCTATGTCCATCCCTATGTCTGTATGTCCCTATGTTTAGGGTACCAACAGGGGGCGCTGTTGCACCACTCACTTCAGACAGGTCTGATTTTTATAGTTTTAGTCATAGTCTTAGTCATCTGAAACATTTTAGTTTTAGTCCAGTTTTAGGTTGACTAAATATCATAACAAGAGTTTGGTCGACTAGTTGATTTAGTGAACTGAATATCGCCAGGATGCCTGATGTATTCTTGTGTGTGTGACGGAAATAGTAGATCGGCTATTTTCGGAGTGTGACACCCACACACAGCCAAGCATATAATATGACTTGTCTTAGTTCTACTGCATGTCTTCTCCACTAGTCGTCCCTAATCTCTCAAGAACAGATTCCGAGCTGCGGGGATTAGTGGAATGAAAACAGTAGGTCCCCACCGGGAGAGGAGGGCCAACGGGCCAACAACTTCTATATGCATGGAAGACAATGGAAACGAGCCTCTGGGGCTTTGTCCTGTTTTTTTTCTTCTTCTTATTCAATTCTGACCGACTGTTTTTCCAACCAATGGGTGCATGCAGGCGCTGCAGCGTCAGAAGGAGAGGGAGGAGCTATCTCTGACGGAGGCGTCGCTGCTCCGCCTCGAGCTGCTGCGCGACCAGGAGCTGCGCCACCTGGAGGAGGAGGCGTGCCTGGCGGCGCAGCACTTCCTGGACTCGCTCAACTTTGACGAGATCGACGAGTGCGTGCGCAACATCGAGACGTCGCTGGGCGTCGGTCCCGGCGAGGAGGAGAAGAAGGAGGGTGGAGGGGGAGGAGGAGGAGGAGGAGGGAGACACCCAGAAAGGTACGCTAGAAACAGTTTTTTTCCCCTTTTTTTAAGTGGGTGCCGCATAGAGCTATAATACAATCTAGAGGATGGATTGAGGAGCCCCCGCTATTCACTTCAATGGAAGTTGCTCAGTGGCGTTTTGAAGCTACAACGAAACGACTAACTCTTCCGGGTAGTACCCCTCGAGCGTTGATATGATTGTTTGGCCCCTATCATAGTACCCCTCGCGCTGTTCTTGTGGTACCTCTACGTCACGTCCTATGTCACGATTCATTCAAAATGTAACCTGGGCCTGCAGTAGCACTTTTGACCAGTAGGGACGGCGGCTTCATGCCCAGCCATTCTGCAGGCTCGGTGCCGCGCTGCACTCTATTAGCCTCGCGTAGCCAGACAATATAACACTGCGTGGATTCTGCCTGTGGCAATTAGCGTTGCAAAGAGGCTAGTACCCTATTGCAGTGCTTCTCAAACGTTTGTTTGTCTCAGGTCACCCCTGTAGATAACTTTTTCATCCACGGCACCCCGAATTACATCGTTACTTTATAGAACCTCACATTCATGTCATATTGCGGTACGTAATTATGTAAATCTTTCACCCTAACATACAGTATGTGTCATGAGGAAAACCTCGCACCCCAGCCATTTATAATGACCATCTGCACGAAAACAATCTGCTCATAAATCCATCCATGTAATCCATAGTTAGAGCCAATTGAGAATACAATGGAGTAAGAGAAAAAAATATCTAGCATTGAGGCGGGTGGGAGGGGCTTTTTGCGACCACGTGGTTTTCTTGTCGTAAAAGTCGTCCTACTGTAGGCAGTGTATGAGTATAAAAAAAGAGGACGGTTTCGGACGCACAAGGTTATGACAATTACGTTTTCATCCTTGTCAATAAAAACATCGAATCCATCGGCGAATCAATCGTGAAGGGAGGAAGAGGAGGACGTGGACGAAGGTTTCGGCGCCGACGACGAGGCGTTCAAAGACTCGCCCAACCCCAGCGAGCACGGCCACTCGGACGGCCAGCGCACCAGCGGCATCCGCACCAGCGACGACTCGTCGGCCGAGGAGGACCCGTACGCCAACGACGGCGTCCTGCCGCCGCCCCTCCCGCTGCTGACCCCACCCACCATGACCCTCCCCCTGCCGCCGGTGCCACACCCCCCTCTGGCCCCCGCGCCCCCCGGAGGCCACAGCGCCTCGTCCAGCGGAGACTCCGCCTACTGCCTCCCGCAGGTATGTAGGCTACTGTACGGCCCCAACGGTGCCGTCGTTGTAGAATTGGCCTGATTGTAGTTATTTGGAGCTAATTGGAGTTATTAACTGCAATTATTTTTTAACTAATCACACTTATATGTTTTTAATGATTTTGAACTATTCACAGTTATTAATTGGAATTATGCTAGGCTAATTACAATTATGAATTGCTATTTTATTGAGCTAAATGGAATTATTAATGGATATTATGTTTAGCGAAATACATTTTTATTATTACATTATATCACTATATATTCTAATGTTCAATATACACGTTTGTAGATCAGCCATTTTCAGCAAATGTTTAAAAAAAAACGTGTGGGGCAAACGTGTATGTGACAATGAACAGTCAGCTAAACTCCGACGACCTTGACCTCCCCACCCACAGGGGGCGCCCTCCTCGGAGGCTACGTCAGACGAGCTGGTGGAGTTGATCCCGCCGGACGAGGACTCTGACTACGACCAGGACGACTATGACGAGGGAGCCATCGTGTCCAGCGGCAGCCTTGCTCTGTCGGGGCCCCGCAGCGCCGGGTGGTCCCCGGACTGCAGGGGCTCCGTGGGCACCTACAACAGCTCAGGGGCCTACCGCTTCAGCTCCGAGGGAGCGCAGTCATCGGTGGGTATACAACTCTACGCCTGTCACAGTTATGACATAATCGCCTAATCGGAATTATTTGAGATAATCACAATCGTTATTTTTGCGTTTTTGTCGTTTCCATGATGAAAAATGAACATACATGAACATAAAATGAACATACATTTTCAAAAAAAAATCAAAAATAGTAGAAATACCGTAGCAGAAGTTTACATGTCACTTTGTGACGAGTTGTAAACTTGTAGATATTACTATTTCCGCTATTTTGTTTATTTTTTTGGGAATGTATTGTGTCAGTGATTTCTCATTTGCCATATCTGCCCTGTGTAATTTATGATTATAAAGCCTAAAAGACAAACAGAAATACAAATTGTAACGTTCCAATGTTCAATGTATAAGTCAATGTGTAAATTATTTGTGTGACAATTAATAAATCAACTAATTTAACTTGTAATACCAGTAACACATTATTACGTCATGTTGTCGCGCAGAAACCTCTTATCTCCTCCAATTATGTTAACTTTTCGTGTGATCTTTTGTAAATGAATGCCCTATTGATCATGCTACAGCGTCACACACAAGCATTAAAAGCAGCGAGAGCAGAGAGGAGGAGAGACAGACAGTAGGACAGCTGAGAGGGAGACAGTGTAGAAATGACAATAATAATGATACAGATGATGCGTCTCAGTCGTGAATTACAGGCTAACTTTTAAAACATCATTGTGTTCCTCTTCATATTCTCCATGGCAGTTCGAGGACAGTGAGGATGACTTTGATCGTTTCGACACCGATGACGAGCTGTCGTACCGACGAGACTCTGTCTACAGCTGTGTCACTCTGCCGTACTTCCACAGCTTCCTCTACATCAAAGGTGTGTGTGCGTGTGTGCGTGCGTGCGTACGTGCGTGCGTGTGCGCATGCGTGTATTTTCTACTTACTTAAGTAAAATCAATACCACCATGTCGAAATACTCTGATAGACCTACAAGTAAAAGTTTGATATAAAAATGTACTTGAGTAAAAGTAAAAGTAGTATTTGCATCAAAATGTAGCTATACTTAAAATTGTGCAGATCGAATGTTCCATTTCACTTTTTTTTTAAAACTCGACCCAATGCTTGCGAACCAGTGTCATGAAGTGGCTCCACATGATTCCATCCTTCTATATTAGTGTCCATCTGTTTTCTAAACTGAGTTTCTGCTGTGTCTTGTCACCACTAGATGGCACTGCAGTCATTATAAAGAAACCACATCTTTCTTCTGCATCATATCAGTGGTTCTCAAACCTTTTCATGTCAAGAACCCACAAATTAATATAGATTTGGCCACGGAACCCCATCTGAACAGAATGTAGGGACCCCAATACAAGATTTGTTTTGTTAAAATATATTTCAAAAACTATTTTACAATATCATGTTTTTTTGGAAATGGCACAAGATGTGGCGTGTTGTGAGCTTGTAGGCTGGACATTTTCAAATAGCCAACAGTGATTATTAGCAGCACTATGTAACCTTTTAACAACTAGCCCTATTATGTCCCACAAAATTATGAAGTTTCATGTTTAAGTAATAACACTCATAAATATGTATTGACTCAGGTTGGTCCCTGCTAGGGGCTTGACTATTACTACATATAGGGGAGACAGTGAGTTTCATCCTGACATTCTCTCTCTCTCTCTCTCTCTCTCTCTCTCTCTCTCTCTCTCTCTCTCTCTCTCTCTCTCTCAGGGGGCCTGATGAACACGTGGAAGCGACGCTGGTGCGTGCTGAAGGATGAGACCTTCCTGTGGTTCCGGGCAAAGCAGGAGGCCCTGAAGCAGGGCTGGTTGAACAAGAAGGGCGGCGGCTCGTCCACGCTGTCGCGGCGCAACTGGAAGCGCCGCTGGTTTGTCCTCCGGCAGAGCAAGCTCATGTACTTCGAGAACGACGGCGAGGAGAAGATGAAGGGCATGCTGGAGATACACCACGCCAAGTAAGGCACCCGTTCACTAGAGCTAGGGGGTCTTTTATTCAGAGGAGAACTTTAGACAAACGGTTTAAGTGGTTAAATGTCTGAAAATACGCATTGACATCAATCCAACACTGCTGTCAAACAGGTCTGTGAAACTATCGATGAAATCTATGAAAAACTTTGAAGAGCCCTGAACTATATTAATTAAGAGTTTAACTAAGCCTAATTCATAGCCTGTAGTAGTGATATTGCTTGCAAACATTGGTTGAAAGTAGCTATCTGAAGGGCGCTCGGGTGGTGCAGCGGTAAAGTGCCTGACCACCACCACAGAGGCCGCGGGTTCAAATCCACCGCGGTGCATCTGGCTTTGCTCAACGTCTACTGTCTGTATGTGAACACCGTGTTGGGGGGAGGAAAGCCGGACGGGGAGGACGGGATCTGCAAACTCACCGCACGGCGCGCAATCATGATAAATGGGTTTGTTTCATTGCAGAGAGATCGTCGACATCACAGGTAAAGAGAACGGCATCGACATCGTGATGGAAGAACGAACCTATCACCTGATCGCAGAGTCTGCTGAGGACGCCAGGTCTGTCTGTCTGCCAGTTGTCTATGTACAGTACAGTACCCTGCATGTAGCTGTACAGTACAGTATGTACAGTACAGTACCCTGCATGTAGCTGTACAGTACAGTATGTACAGTACAGTACCCTGCATGTAGCTGTCAGCGTTTTGTCTGTGATTATATTATTTGCGATATATGTTCTTTATTCTCCAATAGTCTCCTCCGTGCATAGTTCCAGGTTTCCAGAAGTGTGTCATATACACTGCATGTTACATGTTCCAGTTAATTTTCCCATAGCTACGTTGGATTGGCTCAGCCAGAAACATTATGCATTATTCGCATGTGTTTCCGGTTCAAATCTGCTGCCGAGGGCCAATCAAATGAAGTTACTGTATGGGAAAATGGACCGGAACAGGAAGGATGTGCAGTCAGTATGTCATCTTCTGGAAACCAAAATGAGTGGCAAATTGAGTGGCAAATTGAGTTTAACGTTGTTTAATGCAATCAGACCTTTCTGTTTGGTATTGGCTGTCAAGGCCCGAAAGTAGTTTTTAGCCACTCAGTTCCCACATTACGCGTATGATGCAACCTTTATAAAATTAATACTCGTCTCAGGAAAATAAAAGAAGACATATCTCACGTTGTTTTCTGCTGTGTTGCTTTTTGGTACCCTGTGTAATTTTATATCTAAATAAACAAAAATGTGGGATAAGAATTTTAGTTTAAAAAAAAGAAAGACCTGGAACTGCAGTTATGCACAAAGCCTACTCTAAGACACACCTTGATCTTGTACAGTTTGTTAATATGAATATTGTTATTATTTTTGTATTGCCTTTACAGTCAGTGGTTCAGTGTTCTGAGTCAAGTTCACGGCTCTACGGAGCAGGAGATCAGAGAGATGCACGACGAACAGGCCAACCCCCAGAACGCTGTGGTACGTACTGCTCGCGTGTGCGTGTGCGTGTGCGTGTGCGTGTGCGTGCGTGTGCGTGTGCGTGTGTGTGTGTGTGTGTGTGTGTGTGTGTGTGTGTGTGTGTGTGTGTGTGTGAGAAATAGACGTGAGGACCAAACTCCTGGTCCACAGAAATGGTTAAAGTGGTTTTGGGTTAGGATTAGACATTTAGAGGTTATGTTTAACACCCCAATCGCCCAGGACGAAGTTCACCGTCCTTTCTATTAGTAACGCCCGACGCCCAAGACAAAGTTTTATGCAAAAGACAACGTTTATTGATATGAAAACGGATCGCATCGCTCCACAGCCTAGGAGCGCCTGTTGCTCAATCCTCGATGTTGCGCAACAGTGAGACGTCATCGAAAATTTCCCCCCCCTGTTTAGCCGACAAGAACGAAAATCTTAAAACTTTAATAACTCTCAATCTAAATCATCCCGTCCAATTCTAAGAAAAGATCATGTGTTAGACGGGCCCCCGCTGTCCAGTCGCTAGTCACGATAGATTTAATCTTACCTCCTGTTGTTGTCGATCGCATCGAGAGTGTTTTGGCTACATTTTGCTGCTACAGCCACATCCGGCATAATATCCGGTCCGTCGGTAAAAGTGCTCCGTTTCTATAAATCGATTGGGCACTATAGTTTAATGGATTAAATAACCCCGGGCAATTAGAGTGTTTTAATCGCTTATTTATTAGTTTTATTAGAACAGTGTAACTTAAAGCAGCACTGTGTAACCTTTTTAAATTAATAACATCTGTATGGTAGAGTATGTGAAATTGTGAATATAATATAACTTGTACAAGTGGGGAGGTTGTATCTTGTCTCTCTGCTCTTCTATTGAGACATTGAGGTCGTGTCAAAGGTCATGTCTCACCTAGACACAGCATCTGACACGAATTCTGACCTGATGGTCAAGATTCAATTTATCCCTTGAGCAAGCAGGATGGCTCTATTAGCTCAATGGTAAAAACAAAATGTCAGCACTTGCACAGGAACCCAGGTTCAAATCCGGGAAAGAGGTATAGAGCTTGTAACTTCAAATTCAGACGTTGAAAGGTGTAACTCAGACTTCATGGTTTGGTTTAAAAATGTCCCCCAATTTATTTATTTTTGAAATGGCATTGATAAAATTGCTGTGCTAAAATGTACATGTCCTCACAATCATGTGTGTATCTCTGTGCGCGGTGTGTTGAGAGAATATGCCAACCACAGTGAAATAATGATGAGACTCCAGCAAGGGTGAGAAAGGTCGAAGTCATTATCTACTCTCTACTGTCTGCACACATGCACACTCGCACAGACTTGCACGCACGTGTACGCAGTATGACAACTCATTGTTATGCTCCCCCCTCTCTCTCTCTCTCTCTCTCTCTCTCTCTCTAGGGTACATTGGATGTAGGGATGATAGATTCGGTGTGTGCGTCGGACAACCCAGAGAGGTGAGCAGCAGACAGCATACTAATGACTCCACCCTCCTGGGAAAATCACATCTGCACACCTTCACTCACACACTGTACATACTGAATATAAATGTGTTTTTGTCGGGTTTTTTACATACATTGTATGTAAAAAAAAAAACTACAAGCCTTGAGTGAGCTTGTGAACTTGTAGATCTGAAAGAAAACATAAAATGTTGACACATGGAGATACAAGGTTTCTGCCTGACACTTTATTATTAACACTTGAGTGTCTGAGGTCTTTCTGACCCATTTTGAGATTTTGAAGTTGATTATCTTTGCCCGTGAAGCTCTCAGAAGGTTCCCCTTCCATGACTTTTACTAAATATTAGATTAAAATCATCTCTGTTGTCTTTTCCTCTCCTCTCCTCTCCTCTCCTCTCCTCTCCTCTCCTCTCCTCTCCTCTCCTCTCCTCTCCTCTCCTCTCCTCTCCTCTCCTCTCCTCTCCTCTCCTCTCCTCTCCTCCAGGCCTAACTCCTTCGTAATGATAACAGCCAACCGGGTGCTCCATTGCAACGCTGATACCCCAGAGGAGATGCACCACTGGATCACTCTGCTGCAGAGGTCCAAGGGAGACACACGCGTCGAAGGACAGGAGTTCATCATTAGAGGTAACGCACGCACGCACGCACGCACGCACGCACGCACGCACGCACGCACGCACGCACGCACGCACGCACGCACGCACGCACTGGATGTAGTACATGACATACAATTATTTCCAGTTCACTCACAACTTCTATTAACTAAGCCATTTATTTATTTATTTATTTTCATATCAAGGTCCAGGTATTTATTCGGCATTTGAGCCACGGACCACCATTCGATGAGATTTAGCCTCTCAGATCTAAAAATTGGATAGCCAAAGTATTTGGTTAAAGTGGTTTAAATCTAAAGTGATACAGATGCCTTTCCACTTTTAATGTGTTAAATGAGCAGTGGTGATGGTGATGGTTATGATGATGATGATGATGATGATGGTGATGATGATGGTGGTGGTGGTGGTGCTCCTTCATCAGGGTGGCTACACAAGGAGATGAGGAACAGCAGCAGAGGGTCTCTGAAGCTGAAGAAGCGCTGGTTCCTCCTCACCCACAACTCCCTGGACTACTACAAGAGCTCGGAGCGCCACGCCCTGAAGCTGGGCACGCTGGTGCTCAACAGCCTGTGTTCTGTGGTGCAGCCCGACGAGAAGGTCTTCAAAGAGACAGGTTTGAACAGTGTTTTTTTTTAAATATACATTCATCTCTACGCGCTTGTAACACTCCAGTTCAAGTGTGATTAAAAACATCACACCCGTGTGAACTGAGTGGTGTAAGGTCTTATTTAGCCTGTCTGACGTAATGAAATCATGTCTGACGTAATGAAATCACACCCGGGTGAACAGGGTGAACATAGCAACCATGCTCATTTTTAGGAGTGGTTTACACCACTCAATAATGAAATCACACCCGGGTGAACAGGGTGAACATAGCAACCATGCTAATTTTTTCTGCACTAACAAAGCCAGTTGTAGGAGTGGTTTACACCACTCAAAAACAAAACAGAAGTGAAAATTCCGCTGACTTATGGTGTCTATGGGAACGCAGTTTTATAGAATCGTAATATCTCGGATTCTTCTTTTTGGATCAAAACAATCACCGGTTACAAAATGTATGTTTCTGGTGAATTAAATAACATTATTTGTGGGACTTCACGTTACAGCGATTATTCACTTCCTGATTCCTGGTTTCCGAGTGAATCGGCTTTCAAAATTATAGGGTCTATTATCTCCACAGTTTCAGTCGTAAATTAAGGCCCTACTTGATCATGCGTGATCTCACACGAAAGCATCAAACATAACAGATCCGCAAACTAAAAAACCATAGATCCATGTGACAGAGGGGTCAAAGTTGAACGAAAGTTGCGCTATATGGTAGAAATAGGTCAACAATTACAAATGACGATAGTTTTGTGGATTGATGGATTTATTTTTAACGAGTGACCCCCACCAAATGACCGGAACTACTTAATCACCAAACCGAACTCCCACCACGGGAATCAATTAATACCTTTGTAACCACTATATTAATGGCAAGTATTTCCTACAGCTTTATGTCCAAAAATCTGCTTTTACAATAATAATTTATAATAATGGGATTGGAGCTAAATGTCTAGACTAAAAAGTCTAAATGATTGTGTCTGTGTATCATTTCAGGCTACTGGAATGTGATCGTGTGCGGTCGCAAACACTCCTACCGCCTGTACACCAAGCTGCTGAACGAGGCCACCCGCTGGGCGAGCGCGGTACAGAACGTCATCGACACCAAGGCCCCCATCGACACGCCCACCCAGCAGCTCATACAGGACATCAAGGTATGACATCATAGCATAGCACCTTTCATGACATCATATCGTCTCTGTCGGGTGAAAACCTAATTTTGTGTGTGTGTGTGTGTGTGTGTGTGTGTGTGTGTGTGTGTGTGTGTGTGTGTGTGTGTGTGTGTGTGTGTGTGTGTGTGTGTGTGTGTGTGTGTGTGTGTGTGTGTGTGTAGGAGAACTGTCTGAACTCAGAGGTGGTGGAGCAGATCTACAAGAGGAACCCCATCCTGCGTTACAGCCACCACCCACTGCACTCCCCCCTGTTACCACTGCCTTATGGAGACATACACACTGGCTGTAAGATACACTCCCCCCTGTTACCACTGCCTTATGGAGACATACACACTGGCTGTAAGATACACTCCCCCCTGTTACCACAGCCTTATGGAGACATACACACTGGCTGTAAGATACACCCCCCCCTGTTACCACTGCCTTATGGAGACATACACACTGGCTGTAAGATACACTCCCCCCTGTTACCACTGCCTTATTGAGACATACACACTGGCTGTAAGATACACTCCCCCCTGTTACCACTGCCTTATGGAGACATACACACTGGCTGTAAGATACACTCCCCCCTGTTACCACTGCCTTATGGAGACATACACACTGGCTGTAAGATACACTCCCCCCTGTTACCACTGCATTACGGAGACATACACACTGGCTGTAAGATACACTCCCTCCTGTTACCACTGCCTTACGGAGACATACACACTGGCTGTAAGATACACTCCCCCCTGTTACCACTGCATTACGGGGACATACACACTGGCTGTAAGATACACTCCCCCCTGTTACCACTGCCTTACGGAGACATACACACTGGCTGTACGACGACGCACGCATGCACGCACACACACACACACACACACACACACACACACACACACACACACACACACACACACACACACACACACACAGACGTAACAAAGATGTCCATTTGTTGCTATTTACACATTTACTAATAATAATACATTTTGCTTATATTGCACTTTACATTTGAAACAAATCTCAATGTGCTACAGTATAGATTAGGCCTACATTTTTTGCTTAAAAACAACACATCTAAAAAAAAAGGAGTATACAGTTTTATAATAAAAAAGCAGAATAGCTAACCGAATGCTTCATTAAAAAGTCTTTAGTCCACTCTTGGAGACAAATATCAGAAATGTTTCAAATGTATTTGAAATTGCACACAATAAAAACTGCAGTTTTTGCTAATTATATTTAAAGGCAGTTGCTCTGTTCAAAATACACCAGTAGTTCTTCTAATCTCCACCTCTCTCCTGTCCGCAACGTGAAGCTGTGAAGAGCAAGGCCGGCTACACCACCACCCTCCAGGAGGAGGCGCTGAAGGTGTTCAGCTCACTGCAGCACCTGGAGGGCGTGGGGGACCCCGTGCCGGTCATCCAGGGGGTCCTGCGGACGGGTCAGGAGCTGCGGGGCCTACGAGACGAGCTCTACTGCCAGCTGGTCAAGCAGACCACGCGGCCGCCGCAGCCCAACAGCCCGGGCAACCTGTGCACCTGGAAGATTCTGGCGTGCATGTCCTGCACCTTCCTGCCCTCCCGGAGCATCCTCCGGTACTTCAAGTTCCACCTCAAGAGGTGAGCGGCTGAGAGCCTTGGACCCACTGGTTCCCTAACAGTGGCAGAGCGCCTTGGACCCACTGGTTCCCTAACAGTGGCAGAGCACCTTGGACCCACTGGTTCCCTAACAGTGGCTGAGAGCCTTGGCCCCACTGGTTCCCTAACAGTGGCAGAGCGCCTTGGACCCACTGGTTCCCTAACAGTGGCAGAGCGCCTTGGACCCACTGGTTCCCTAACAGTGGCTGAGAGCCTTGGCCCCATTGGTTCCCTAACAGTGGCAGAGCGCCTTGGACCCACTGGTTCCCTAACAGTGGCTGAGAGCCTTGGCCCCACTGGTTCCCTAACAGTGGCAGAGCGCCTTGGACCCACTGGTTCCCTAACAGTGGCTGAGAGCCTTGGCCCCACTGGTTCCCTAACAGTGGCAGAGCGCCTTGGACCCACTGGTTCCCTAACAGTGGCTGAGAGCCTTGGCCCCACTGGTTCCCTAACAGTGGCTCGTTGGGACCCATTTGTGGGTCGCGGACAATTTTCTTTGTGGTCCCTTAATTGTTTTGTTTCCTAACGTTTTATTTTTAACCCGTTATTGTTATTTTTGGAATAGTAATACCTCAATTTTTCACCGACTTTTGTCCCCCCCATGATAGGGCCCCCCGTTATTATTATTATTTGTATTAAAGAAGGGTACCTCAAATTGGCAGTTGCCATATTTTTTTGATTTTGATTTTTCTTTTTTGAATTTATTATATTGGGTAAAATATACCTGGGTTTGGTGATGGTGTGACAACATTTGGGTTTAGACTCAGAGTTCTTTATTGTCCACTCAAATATGCCCACCACAAGCCCACATGGCAATGACCCCTGCGTGGCTGGCCTTGTGTTTTTCAGGAGCAGGGAGAAGTTTCCCGGCACAGAGTCGGATCGCTACGCGGCGCTCTGCCTGGACTCCCTGAAGAAGACGCGGCACAGAGAGTACGTCCCCTCGCAGGAGGAGATCCGAGCCATCGTGGCCCGCCAGGACATGACCACCACGGTGCACTGCCACGGAGGAGGCTCCTGCAAGATCACCATCAACTCACACACCACTGCAGGAGAGGTGAGAGGCTGGCACACTCCCCGCCACATATGTCTGAAAACACACATTTAACATGGATCCAATATGTAGGGGTGTCACCTGCTTCATCTATCTTAGCTATGGGAGTCCTTGGCCTGGAAAATGTGACCCCAGAGCAATCGACTAGCTGCACACCCATCCCTAGTTGTCATGTCATGTCTGATGTTAGTGTGTGTGTGTGTGTGTGTGTGTGTGTGTGTGTGTGTGTGTGTGTGTGTGTGTGTGTGTGTGTGTGTGTGTGTGTGTGTGTGTGTGTGTGTGTGTGTGCTCGTTCAGGTGGTGGAGAAGCTGATCCGCGGCCTGGCCATGGATGACAGCAGGAACATGTTCGCTCTGTTTGAACACAACGACGTTGCCGATAAAGCCATCGAGAGCCGAGCCGTGGTGGCCGATGTCCTCGCCAAGTTTGAAAAGTGAGAGAGAGAGAGAGAGAGAGGGAGGGTTTCATTTCACGCTTTCAAGAGTTCAATTGTTGTTAAACAACTGCATTACTTAATTTACAAGAAGTCTACACAATTAAAGAATGTAGACGAATTGTTATTTTGATCAATGTTTGCCTGTTGTCTCTTATTGTGGACAAAATCTTAACCAACAACAACAAAATATTCAAAGTTTTGGGTCTGAGAGGCTAAATCTCATCAAATGGTGGTCCGTGGCTCAAATGCTGAGTATATAATGGACCTTGGTGTAAAAACGGTTGAAAACCACTGTCCTAACGTGTTAAACCACTGTCCTAACGTGTTAAACCACTGTCCTAACGTGTTAAACCACTGTCCTAACGTGTTAAACCACTGTTCTAACGTGTTAAACCACTGTCCTAACGTGTTAAACCACTGTCCTAACGTGTTAAACCACTGTCCTAACGTGTTAAACCACTGTCCTAACGTGTTAAACCACTGTCCTAACGTGTTAAACCACTGTCCTAACCCACTGTCCTAACGTGTTAAACCACTGTCCTAACCCACTGTTCTAACGTGTTAAACCACTGTCCTAAACCACTGTTCTAACGTGTTAAACCACTGTCCTAAACCACTGTTCTAACGTGTTAAACCACTGTCCTAACGTGTTAAACCACTGTCCTAACCCACTGTCCTAACGTGTTAAACCACTGTCCTAACGTGTTAAACCACTGTCCTAACCCACTGTCCTAACGTGTTAAACCACTGTCCTAACGTGTTAAACCACTGTCCTAAACCACTGTTCTAACGTGTTAAACCACTGTCCTAAACCACTGTTCTAACGTGTTAAACCACTGTCCTAACGTGTTAAACCACTGTCCTAACGTGTTAAACCACTGTCCTAACGTGTTAAACCACTGTCCTAACGTGTTAAACCACTGTCCTAACGTGTTAAACCACTGTCCTAACGTGTTAAACCACTGTTCTAACGTGTTAAACCACTGTCCTAACGTGTTAAACCACTGTCCTAACGTGTTAAACCACTGTCCTAACGTGTTAAACCACTGTCCTAACGTGTTAAACCACTGTCCTAACGTGTTAAACCACTGTTCTAACGTGTTAAACCACTGTCCTAACGTGTTAAACCACTGTCCTAACCCACTGTCCTAACGTGTTAAACCACTGTCCTAACGTGTTAAACCACTGTCCTAACCCACTGTCCTAACGTGTTAAACCACTGTCCTAACCCACTGTCCTAACGTGTTAAACCACTGTCCTAACGTGTTAAACCACTGTCCTAACGTGTTAAACCACTGTTCTAACGTGTTAAACCACTGTCCTAACGTGTTAAACCACTGTCCTAACCCACTGTCCTAACGTGTTAAACCACTGTCCTAACGTGTTAAACCACTGTTCTAACGTGTTAAACCACTGTCCTAACGTGTTAAACCACTGTCCTAACCCACTGTCCTAACGTGTTAAACCACTGTCCTAACGTGTTAAACCACTGTCCTAACGTGTTAAACCACTGTCCTAACGTGTTAAACCACTGTCCTAACGTGTTAAACCACTGTTCTAACGTGTTAAACCACTGTCCTAACGTGTTAAACCACTGTCCTAACGTGTTAAACCACTGTCCTAACGTGTTAAACCACTGTCCTAACGTGTTAAACCACTGTTCTAACGTGTTAAACCACTGTCCTAACGTGTTCTGATCCTCTAGGCTTTCAGCCAGTCCAGACGAAATGAACACCGGCTGGAAGTTCTACTTCAAGCTCTACTGCTTCTTAGACACAGACAACGTTCCCAAGGACAGCGTGGAGTTCGCCTTCATGTTCGAGCAGGTAAAAGAACTCGCGTCATACTCTACCTGCAGTGGTGGGAAAAAGTACTCAAATGTTTTACTTAAGTAAAAGTGTCAATACTGCAATGTAGAAGTATTTTATTACTAAGTAAAAGTCTGGAATTAAAAGTTTAGTGCAAAAGCATTGGCATCAAAATGTACTTAAAGTAACAAGTGGAAAGTACTTATTTTTCAGAATGTCCTATTTCAAATTTACAAATATATAAAATCTTTTGAAAATAGCAGATCTACAAGCTCACATTGCATCGCGACGCATGAGCTTGTAGATCGGCTAGTGAAATTAGCTATTTTCACTTCTTAAACATTTGTTTTCTCATTCATGGGATTGCCATTAAATTACTGAAAAATATAATGTAATTTTGTAAATGTAAATTTGATATAATAATTAAAAACAAAATGTAGGAAGTAAATTAAGGGACCCATAAAAATGTGTCCACGACCTACAAATGTGTTCCGACCCAGTGTTTGGGAACCAGTGCTTTACACTATCAAAATAAAGGCAGAAAAAGCCCCCCAAAATATGTTATTATTATATAAAAACAATGTAATAAATCCTGCTCACCCCCAGGCTCATGAAGCGGTGATTCGGGGCCGCTACCCGGCTCCAGAGGAGACCCTGCAGTTCCTGGCGGCGGTGAGGCTCCAGTACCTGCTGGGCGACCACAGCCCTGGGGCCGCCGTGCCCGACATGTCCCAGCTGTTCCCCACGGCGCGACTCCGCGCGCGCGTGCACAACTCCGCCAAGAGCTTCGCGCCGGGCGCCAACGCTGCTGCGGCGGGTTCCACCACCTCGGGTTCGGTGCAAGGTAGCTTCTCTCTCTCCCGCCAGTGTTGATTTTGGCAGGAAATTTGGATTTAGTTTTTTTGGTCGTAATCTTTTGAATAAAACTACTGGATACTGTTATACTCTTATTTCTAGTTTATTGAAATAATGTCATGTACATTTGTCCAGTGTATAGCTTACTACAGGCCTGGTTGACTATATTTAGAAGACATTTTGAAGATCTTGCTACTGAAATCTTCGCCTCTGGGGGTCCCTGGAACCACAGGGGACCACAGCCAAATACATATACATCTTAGGACAAGCGTCCTAAGAACAGTGTATTGCGATGTTGCTACTTCAAAAGATTTTAAACCATGTCACATTTTGCGCTGTAAACAATAACGTCGACTGTGATTCCAACAGCGTCGGAGCGCGGCAGCGCGACTCTGGAGAAGAAGCGCTCCAGCTTCCTGGAAGGGACGCTGAGGCGGAGCTTCCGCAGCGGCTCACTGAGCCGCCAGAAGATGGAGGAGGAGAATAGCCTGGAGGCGTGGCTTCGGGAGGAGGTGGGGGCGGTGCGCACGTCCCTGCTGGACAAGTGGAAGAAGCTGCAGGGCATGAACCAGGAGCAGGCCATGGTCAAGTACATGAACCTGGTCAAAGAGTGGCCCGGCTACGGATCCACCCTGTTCAACGTCGAGGTGAGATCACATACATTAATAACCCTATTATTATTATTAAATTGGTCAAAAAGTGGCCTGGGTATGGATCCACCCTTTTCAACGTTGAAGTTCAAGTTCTTTATTAATGTCCCCGGGGGGCAACTTTGTTTGCAGCAGATCGTAGAGGTTTGAAATGTAAAAACAGTACAACACAGGTGATATTTAACTAGTATCTACTGTGCAACCAGTATGTCTGTCCTGCAGCCTCACACTAGGGTCTGTGTAAACAGACCATGTTATCACATGTTAACATAATCTTCTATTCATTAAAACAACTGACACATTTTAGCTGTCTTAGGTGATCATTTTGATTTGATTTTGTAGAACACCCATGCTGGGTAAATCATTTCAAGGATAAGACGCAATACATTCTAGGACTTATACACTATAATAAAAAAGTGCCTTATTTTGTGTGTTTGTTTGGCCCCTTACTACCAGGAAGCCCCCCTTTGTGCCATATTTGGAGACTGGTGTGCTGTGGCAAGGCGGACGGACACGCACACAAACACAATCCATTGCTTCTTAATTAAAACAGCAAGATGAGAATCCTCTTGTGCCAAATCACAGCACACGTCTCAAGACACGTTTCCATGTGTAGCGCTGACCGTATAGCAGACCTAACATGACCCTCATCAGCTTAGCGATGGTGGGGAGCACACAACTTCCCTTTAACGGGAAGAATCCTCCAGCTGAACCTGATTCTGACTGAGAAGGCCATCTGCCTTCACCATAGAGAGGGGGGGGGGGGGGGGGGGGGGGGTGGACCTTCATTGGTCCCATGAGGGAAATTGCAGTTGCCAAAGACAGTACCGCAGTTAAGATACAGATTACAAGACAAGAAAAACTAGATTGTAGACAAAATTAACGGTAGATTTAGTACTTGACTAAAACTATAACTAAGCCTTGCCGAGCCATATATACATTTCGGCCATTTGAAAATAGCTGATCTACAAGCTAAGAAATGCCATAAATAAAAAAGTTGTGAATGCAAAGCACTGTGAGCTTGTAATAGCTTGTGATAGGCTATTGTCATTATTTTGGGTCCCGGGGAGACATAAAATTTCTCTCTTGGGGTCACGACCAAAAAGGTTTGTTCATGTGTGTTACTGTATTGTGTTGTGTTGCAGTGTCGTGACGGCTCGTTCCCAGCAGACCTGTGGCTGGGCGTCAGCAGAGAAGCCATCTCGCTGTACAAGCGAGGAGAGCCCTGGCCTCTGGAGGTCTTCCCTTACGAACAGATCCTCTCCTTCGGCGCTCCGCTGCCCAACGCCTACAAGATCGCCGTGGAAGGACGAGAACTGCTCTTTGAAACCCCTCTGGTATGGATCTGATCTCATTTGGTTTGAAACCCCTCTGGTATGGATCTGATCTCATTTGGTTTTTAAACCCCTCTGGTATGGATCTGATCTCATTTGGTTTTTAAACCCCTCTGGTATGGATCTGATCTCATTTGGTTTGAAACCCCTCTGGTATGGATCTGATCTCATTTGGTTTGAAACCCCTCTGGTATGGATCTGATCTCATTTGGTTTTTAACCAAAAAATTAAAAATTAAATAAATGAATATTTAATGATATGATATACTATATTTAATAAATACTCTTTGTTTTGCCGTTTTCAATAATTATTTTCCCAGAGAATCAAAATATTTATGGTCTTGATGATTCACCAGGAACCTGGATGGCTTTGATTTTTTGACTTAAAATAATAAATATTTTTTGGAATTGTTGCCAATTTCGTCCAATTTATCCTGCATCCTGTATGGGTTCTTTCTCCTGATTGGATGAAATTGGTATCCTGACCTGAAGTGTATTTTCTGTAAAGAGCTGGAGAGAACCAAAATACAAGATCACTTTTATCCGCTTTAATATATGTCTTAACTTTTAGTCCATATAAAATGTAAGCATAACATAAAACAAAATAGTTTAACAACATTGTCTTTCTTTCTCCAGGTGATGGACATCGCTAAGCTAATGAAAGCGTACATCAGCATGATCGTCAAGAAGCGCTACAGCAACTGTCAATCAGTCAGCAGCCACGGCAGCCAATCCAGCGCCTGGTGAGGCATCTGGCCCCACCCAGAGTACACACCCACTAACCCCTCCCCTCTCCCCTCCTTATAACCATTCACCACTTTCACCAGCGGAGGTTGCTATGGAGGCCGAGCAGCATCGGCCAATAATCGCAGGCCAAGCAAGGACGCCTATATCCTCAGCATTTGTGGACATTCAAATGCTCGAGTTAAACTTGGTTGTGTGCCGATGCGTGGAAGCAGGCCACGCAACTGCGTAAACATCTGGCGTACGGAGCAGGAGAGGAAATGACGTCGGGGTTTGAGCTGGATTCAAACCTGTGATGTCACGCAACACTCTGGACATTCCGTACGGTCAGGGTTCAGGGTTCGATTCCAGAGGCAGTCAATCAAAGTGACCTTGAGTAAGGGCACTTAACCCCTGTACTGTACCAGCTCTGTCGTACAGCGTGCCAATCTGTGGCTATAAGACTGTCAAATTAAATGCCTTTGATTATGGTGAACAACCACAGGCTGTGCTGTTGATGCTAACCAGCTAGCTCTATGTTTGTCATGCTAACTTAATTTGTCTGTACGCTATTGGTTCAAGGCTTTGTTTCAGATTGCAGCCAAATCCGATTTGTTTGTCAAATCTGGTATTTAGGACTGACTGTTAATTTGCAAGTCATCAGCTCGGATTTGTGTATTCATACGTCGCCAAAAACAGCAGAGCTCAAAGCTTGGCTATTTTCCGCAACCAACACTGTCGTATGACGAGGTACAAATCAGGCTTCAGTGGCAGATTGTCCGGAATGTTTTAGAAATCATATTGAATCAACATGAATCATATTTGAAACCACCTGGGAAGTTCTTTTCCTTCTTGCTGTTCTGACTTGATTAAAATCTGATTCCAATGAAGATCGGCCAAAAATCTGAGTTGCGCTGCCATGTGTGACCATAGCCTTTAGTGTTACTGAGACTGTACTATATTATTTACACCCAGGATGGTTGGGGACGAGGAGCGCTTGTTTCGTGTGTACCTCAATGCCCTTAAATCACTTGGCGACAAGGCAGGCGTACACATACACACGAGGCCTTGAGGCTCGCTCCGAGCCAAGAACCACGAGGGGAGCGAGTGGCCATGACAAAAGCATTGCCAAGCGTGCTGCTAAGTACTCCTTGTCGGCAAACAAGGACGGCATAGTGTGTCGTGTGAGGCAAAAGGAGCGCTTCCTTCCTGCCGGCTCAGCCATTAGCGGGCCAAGTCTTCCTCAGCTGTCCTGGGGGAAAACACTTGTGTGCGTGTGTGCGTTGGGGCAGAAAGAATGTTAAAAAAACTAAAAGGAAGTCAGAAAAGACAGAAACTGTTAAAAGGTCTTAGGAATTCTCTGGGACTCTCGTTAAGGACTATCTGCAGGATTTGACTGTTATGTAAATAATTTGCAGCCAGAGTTCGGTGTCCACTGTCCAGCACTTCAAGTGGGATCGTATTTACGAGGACTTACGGAGGTCATTCATGTGCCTGGTGATGTCACGAATACATATACCGGTAATGATGATGTCAAAAAAAAAGAAAAAAGACTGAAGCTTTTGGTTCAGGTGTGCCCCTCAAATACCACTTCTGTTCAGAAAGGTGCTGTGTTATCCCTTGAAACAACCGCAGGTTTGTACCAGGTCAGCCTTATCCTATTAAGACATGAGACCAGATTCTCTCTTCTTTAAAATGTCTTCTAAATCTTGACAGTTTTCTGAAAAACATATCAGCGGTGCTCAAACATTTTGTGGACCTACAGTATATGTGTCAAGGACCTACAGAATGATCTGTATTATTGCCCCCCCGGACCCCCATCTGAAGATATTTTGTTCCAGGGACCCACAGAAGCAAATATTTGAGTTAAAACAGTTTGCTGTGAAAGAATATATATTCAAAGATTTGCACACATTTTCAGCTTGTTATGAACAACAATTTTTCAATAGCTAAAGTAGAAAATAATTGGTTAATGTAGTTAAACGCTAAAGTGACACAGATGCATTCCTGGTCTTAATGGGTTGGATCTAACATTTTGTCGCTGTAGGTGGAAACCTTGTCTGTGACTGGGATCCAGTCTAGTTATTAATTAGTCACAGGCTCTTTTCTTTGTTTCAATATTTATAATACCAACAGACTCACTTTACCACTTTCAACCTGGCAGACCTATTATGGGCATGTCATAGTCGAAAATGTTCAACTACAAATAAATCTGCATCGCATCCGCAGCACTATGACAAAATATTAAATAGGGCATTAACTTGTCAAAACAATGCAACAAGGTTTCTTCTAGACAGTGATGAAAATGATATCTGTCTTCAATCTAACATTCAGTCTTCTTAACATTTGTCAAAAGCATGGCGCCACGTTGAACCGTTATCAAACCAAAGAGCAATGACACTGTCGAGGGCGGAAAACGACTGATCATTTTCCTAGCGATTGTTCTGTCGATTACTTTGAGACACAGATTGAGTAGATGGAAATGATACCATCTTACAATGAGCATTAATAAGGACCAATTATGCGAACATATGGTTGAAAATAGGTGAAGTGCTCATTTGCTCATTGTGTGCGTGATGCAGCCTGGTTCCATATTCATAACCCCTGTGGTCACAGTAGTGAGCCCAGCTTTAAAGGATTTAAAACCCCTGTGGTCACAGTAGTGAGCCCAGCTTTAAAGGCTGCTATAGAGAGTATGTTTAAGTCACGGGGGTCTCCTCGTCTCTCCAGCCCTTTAATAAACCGAAAATACATTTTCAGGTGGGTTACAAATTTCATCCAATGAGGAGAGCAAACCACACAAAGACTGTTCAAGTTTTGCTTGTTTATTTGTTTCATCACTTCCAATTTCACTTGTTTATCCTATATCCTCAGTATGAGTAATGCCACAGACGAAAAACAGTCTAAGTCCACACTATTTATCCATAAAGTATAAATGATAGATAAGGGGTCAGGACAACGAGGCCTTTTCGTGGAGGGGTCAGAATGAAATTTGGACTTAGACTGTTTTTCGTCTGTGGTACTCAGTTGTCTCTCCTGATTGGATGAAATTGGTATCCAGACCTCTGAAAATGTGTTTTCCGTTTACTAAAGACCTGGTTATTGAACAAACAATCTACTGTATAGCAAGAATTACCATCTGAATTTAGAACTATTTAATACTTATTTTAACACTAGACAGACAGTACAGTATCATAAAAACCTGTTCAGAATGCAGTACAGTACAATATCTTAAACAAAGTGCCAGCCTTCAGCATTTCAGTGGAATCACCGCTGGCGGTAGCTCCATTCCAAAGATAAACGTGTTTGTTCAGGTTTCCTAACTCAGTGCCTTCTTGTATATAATGTACACTTCCTTTATATTCATCCATTTGGGGTTCTTTTTTATTATAAATGTGCAATGTTATATAAATATTATATATTATATAATCAGTGGCTGTACATTTTATAAGTCTTTGCCTTCTCCCTTTTTTTCTTTCTTGAACTATGATGACCACACAGTGATTTTGTTGAGGTGATTTTTAAGGTATATTTTCTTTTCTTTTCCGGACGTACAGAGAAGCAAAGTGATGAACAGTATACCAGTGTCTTGTTTTGTTTGTGTATTAGCTTTGTTACTGAAACGATGATTCTAACAATAAACGTATACATATTTATTCTGGTGTCCCATTTATGGTTGTTGCCACTATGACCTTTTTAGAAGGTTTTTGATTGCATGCTAAGATACTATTCTGTATTATGGCATGCTATGTTATGGTATTTCTTTGATGGTTTAGATAGGAGTGGTTCTGAAAGGAGTTTGGGGATCCCTGGGGGTACGAGGGACCCCCTCAGTATGTGCAACTAGTAGTGTGCCAAAGTTTGTACTTTTTGCTCCTTTAAATGGCCATTGCTAATGCCATTGACAATGCATTGGGAAATTAAGGTTAAATATATTTTTTAAATATGACACTATTACTATTACACTACACATTAGTAAGTAAAGAATCTCAGGCATGTATGTCCACATTAAGGTGGATATTTCTAAAGTTATAGAAATATACTATAAATAGGTTGGAATGGGGTTTCTAGGTTTAAGTATGTAGGACTATTAGCATGCCAATGTTTGTGCTATTGCCATTGAGAATGCATTGGGCGTTTAAGTTAAATAACTCAGAAACTACAAAACATTTCAAAGTAAAACGTTCCAGCATGTGTGCCCACAGTAAGCTGAATTATACAAAATGTGAATGGAGTTTCTAGGTGAAAGTGACCTGTTGACGTGCCATAGAGCTGCCATTGAGCCCCATTATAAATGTATCAAATTTGAAAGCACTATATTTCTAAAACTATGAAACATTTCAAAGATTCCTTTTCAGGCAAACATGTCCACCGTAAGATGAACCTAAATAGGTTGGAATGGGGTTTCTAGGTGTAAGTATGTAGGACTAATAGCATGCTAAAGTTTGTGCTATTGCCATTGAGAATGCATTGGGCGTTTAAGTTAAATAACTCAGAAAATACAAAACATTTCAAAGTAAAAAGTTCCAGCATGTGTGCCCACAGTAAGCTGAATTATAAAAAGTGTGAATGGAGTTTCTAGGTGAAAGTGACTTTTTGACGTGCCATAGAGCTGCCATTGAGCCCCATTATAAATGTATCAAATTTGAAAGCACTATATTTCTAAAACTATTAAACATTTCAAAGATTCCTTTTCAGGCAAACATGTCCACCGTAAGATGAACCTAAATAGGTTGGAATGGGGTTTCTAGGTGTAAGTATGTAGGACTAATAGCATGCCAAAGTTTGTGCTATTGAGAATGCATTGGGCGTTTAAGTTAAATAACTCAGAAACTACAAAACATTTCAAAGTAAAAAGTTCCAGCATGTGTGCCCACAGTAAGCTGAATTATAAAAAGTGTGAATGGAGTTTCTAGGTGAAAGTGACTTTTTGACGTACCATAGAGCTGCCATTGAGCCCCATTATAAATGTATCAAATTTGAAAGCACTATATTTCTAAAACAATGAAACATTTCAAAGATTCCTTTTCAGTCAAACATGTCCACCGTAAGATGAACCTAAATAGGTTGGAATGGGGTTTCTAGGTGTAAGTATGTAGGACTATTAGCATGCCAAAGTTTGTGCTATTGCCATTGAGAATGCATTGGGCGTTTAAGTTAAATAACTCAGAAACTACAAAACATTTCAAAGTAAAAAGTTCCAGCATGTGTTCCCACAGTAAGCTGAATTATAAAAAGTGTGAATGGAGTTTCTAGGTGAAAGTGACTTTTTGTCACTTGGCTATAGCCCATGGTCAAAAATGATGAAAAACGAGGATTTGAAAAAAAGACGAAAAGCACTCCAAGACCATGGGCTATAGTCCATTGTCTCGAGTGATTTTCATCTTTTTTTTCAAATCCTCAAAAATGATGAAAAACGGCATGCTATATTAAGCCATCTGAGATGGGCTATAGCCCATGGTCAAAAATGATGAAAAACGAGGATTTGAAAAAAAGACGAAAATCACTCCGAGACCATGGGCTATAGTCCATTGTCTCGAGTGATTTTCGTATTTTTTTCAAATCCTCAAAAATGATGAAAAACGGCATGCTATATTAAGCCATCTGAGATGGGCTATAGCCCATGGTCAAAAATGATGAAAAACGAGGATTTGAAAAAAAGACGAAAATCACTCCGAGACCATGGGCTATAGTCCATTGTCTCGAGTGATTTTCGTATTTTTTTCAAATCCTCAAAAATGATGAAAAACGGCATGCTATAGTATGCCGTCCGAGACCATGGGCTATAGTCCATTGTCTCGAGTGATTTTAGTCTTTTTTTCGAATCCTCAAAAATGATGAAAAACGGCGTGCTATAGTATGCCGTCCGAGATGGGCTATAGCCCATGGTCAAAAATGATGAAAAACGAGGATTTGAGAAAAAGACGAAAATCACTCCGAGACCATGGGCTATAGTCCATTGTCTCGTCGTTTTTTCAAATCCTCAAAAATGATGAAAAACGGCATGCTATAGTATGCCGTCTGAGATGGGCTATAGCCCATGGTCAAAAATGATGAAATACGAGGATTTGAGAAAAAGACGAAAATCACTCCGATACCATGGGCTATAGTCCATTGTCTCGAGTGATTTTCGTATTTTTTTCAAATCCTCAAAAATGATGAAAAACGGCATGCTATAGTATGCCGTCCGAGACCATGGTCAAAAATGATGAAAAACGAGGATTTGAAAAAAAGACGAAAGTCACTCCGAGACCATGGGCCATTGTCTCGAGTGATTTTCGTCTTTTTTTCAAATCCTCAAAAATGATGAAAAACGGCATGCTATATTATGTCGTCCGATATGGGCTATAATAGTATGTCGCTTTCTCCTCGATTTTCATCTTTTTCTCAAAACCTCAAAAATCGAGAAAAACGACATGCTATAGTATGCCGTCCGAGACCATGGGCTATATGAAAAACGAGGATTTGAGAAAAAGACGAAAATCACTCCGAGACCATGGGCTATAGTCCATGGTCTCGGAGTGATTTTCGTCTTTTGTCCAAATCCTCAAAAATGATGAAAAACGGCATGCTATAGTATGCCGTCCGAGACCATGGGCTATAGTCCATTGTCTCGAGTGATTTTAGTCTTTTTTTTACGAATCCTCAAAAATGATGAAAAACGGCGTGCTATAGTATGCCGTCCGAGATGGGCTATAGCCCATGGTCAAAAATGATGAAAAACGAGGATTTGAGAAAAAGACGAAAATCACTCCGATACCATGGGCTATAGTCCATTGTCTCGAGTGATTTTCGTATTTTTTTCAAATCCTCAAAAATGATGAAAAACGGCGTGCTATAGTATGCCCATGGTCAAAAATGATGAAAAACGAGGATTTGAGAAAAAGACGAAAATCACTCCGAGACCTTGGGCTATAGTCCATTGTCTCGAGTGATTTTAGTCTTTTTTTCGAATCCTCAAAAATGATGAAAAACGGCGTGCTATAGTATGCCGTCCGAGATGGGCTATAGCCCATGGTCAAAAATGATGAAAAACGAGGATTTGAGAAAAAGACGAAAATCACTCCGAGACCATGGGCTATAGTCCATTGTCTCGTCGTTTTTTCAAATCCTCAAAAATGATGAAAAACGGCATGCTATAGTATGCCGTCTGAGATGGGCTATAGCCCATGGTCAAAAATGATGAAATACGAGGATTTGAGAAAAAGACGAAAATCACTCCGATACCATGGGCTATAGTCCATTGTCTCGAGTGATTTTCGTATTTTTTTCAAATCCTCAAAAATGATGAAAAACGGCATGCTATAGTATGCCGTCCGAGACCATGGTCAAAAATGATGAAAAACGAGGATTTGAAAAAAAGACGAAAGTCACTCCGAGACCATGGGCCATTGTCTCGAGTGATTTTCGTCTTTTTTTCAAATCCTCAAAAATGATGAAAAACGGCATGCTATATTATGTCGTCCGATATGGGCTATAATAGTATGTCGCTTTCTCCTCGATTTTCATCTTTTTCTCAAAACCTCAAAAATCGAGAAAAACGACATGCTATAGTATGCCGTCCGAGACCATGGGCTATATGAAAAACGAGGATTTGAGAAAAAGACGAAAATCACTCCGAGACCATGGGCTATAGTCCATGGTCTCGGAGTGATTTTCGTCTTTTGTCCAAATCCTCAAAAATGATGAAAAACGGCATGCTATAGTATGCCGTCCGAGACCATGGGCTATAGTCCATTGTCTCGAGTGATTTTAGTCTTTTTTTTACGAATCCTCAAAAATGATGAAAAACGGCGTGCTATAGTATGCCGTCCGAGATGGGCTATAGCCCATGGTCAAAAATGATGAAAAACGAGGATTTGAGAAAAAGACGAAAATCACTCCGATACCATGGGCTATAGTCCATTGTCTCGAGTGATTTTCGTATTTTTTTCAAATCCTCAAAAATGATGAAAAACGGCGTGCTATAGTATGCCCATGGTCAAAAATGATGAAAAACGAGGATTTGAGAAAAAGACGAAAATCACTCCGAGACCTTGGGCTATAGTCCATTGTCTCGAGTGATTTTAGTCTTTTTTTCGAATCCTCAAAAATGATGAAAAACGGCGTGCTATAGTATGCCGTCCGAGATGGGCTATAGCCCATGGTCAAAAATGATGAAAAACGAGGATTTGAGAAAAAGACGAAAATCACTCCGAGACCATGGGCTATAGTCCATTGTCTCGTCGTTTTTTCAAATCCTCAAAAATGATGAAAAACGGCATGCTATAGTATGCCGTCTGAGATGGGCTATAGCCCATGGTCAAAAATGATGAAATACGAGGATTTGAGAAAAAGACGAAAATCACTCCGATACCATGGGCTATAGTCCATTGTCTCGAGTGATTTTCGTATTTTTTTCAAATCCTCAAAAATGATGAAAAACGGCATGCTATAGTATGCCGTCCGAGACCATGGTCAAAAATGATGAAAAACGAGGATTTGAAAAAAAGACGAAAGTCACTCCGAGACCATGGGCCATTGTCTCGAGTGATTTTCGTCTTTTTTTCAAATCCTCAAAAATGATGAAAAACGGCATGCTATATTATGTCGTCCGATATGGGCTATAATAGTATGTCGCTTTCTCCTCGATTTTCATCTTTTTCTCAAAACCTCAAAAATCGAGAAAAACGACATGCTATAGTATGCCGTCCGAGACCATGGGCTATATGAAAAACGAGGATTTGAGAAAAAGACGAAAATCACTCCGAGACCATGGGCTATAGTCCATGGTCTCGGAGTGATTTTCGTCTTTTGTCCAAATCCTCAAAAATGATGAAAAACGGCATGCTATAGTATGCCGTCCGAGACCATGGGCTATAGTCCATTGTCTCGAGTGATTTTAGTCTTTTTTTTACGAATCCTCAAAAATGATGAAAAACGGCGTGCTATAGTATGCCGTCCGAGATGGGCTATAGCCCATGGTCAAAAATGATGAAAAACGAGGATTTGAGAAAAAGACGAAAATCACTCCGATACCATGGGCTATAGTCCATTGTCTCGAGTGATTTTCGTATTTTTTTCAAATCCTCAAAAATGATGAAAAACGGCGTGCTATAGTATGCCCATGGTCAAAAATGATGAAAAACGAGGATTTGAGAAAAAGACGAAAATCACTCCGAGACCTTGGGCTATAGTCTATTGTCTCGAGTGATTTTCGTATTTTTTTCAAATCCTCAAAAATGATGAAAAACGGCATGCTATAGTATGCCGTCTGAGTTGGGCTATAGCCCATGGTCAAAAATGATGAAAAACGAGGATTTGAAAAAAAGACGAAAATCACTCCGAGACCATGGGCTATAGTCCATGGTCTCGGAGTGATTTTCGTCTTTTGTCCAAATCCTCAAAAATGATGAAAAACGGCATGCTATAGTATGCCGTCCGAGACCATGGGCTATAGTCCATTGTCTCGAGTGATTTTAGTCTTTTTTTTACGAATCCTCAAAAATGATGAAAAACGGCGTGCTATAGTATGCCGTCCGAGATGGGCTATAGCCCATGGTCAAAAATGATGAAAAACGAGGATTTGAGAAAAAGACGAAAATCACTCCGAGACCATGGGCTATAGTCCATGGTCTCGGAGTGATTTTCGTCTTTTGTCCAAATCCTCAAAAATGATGAAAAACGGCATGCTATAGTATGCCGTCCGAGACCATGGGCTATAGTCCATTGTCTCGAGTGATTTTAGTCATTTTTTTACGAATCCTCAAAAATGATGAAAAACGGCGTGCTATAGTATGCCGTCCGAGATGGGCTATAGCCCATGGTCAAAAATGATGAAAAACGAGGATTTGAGAAAAAGACGAAAATCACTCCGATACCATGGGCTATAGTCCATTGTCTCGAGTGATTTTCGTATTTTTTTCAAATCCTCAAAAATGATGAAAAACGGCGTGCTATAGTATGCCCATGGTCAAAAATGATGAAAAACGAGGATTTGAGAAAAAGACGAAAATCACTCCGAGACCTTGGGCTATAGTCTATTGTCTCGAGTGATTTTCGTATTTTTTTCAAATCCTCAAAAATGATGAAAAACGGCATGCTATAGTATGCCGTCTGAGTTGGGCTATAGCCCATGGTCAAAAATGATGAAAAACGAGGATTTGAAAAAAAGACGAAAATCACTCCGAGACCATGGGCTATAGTCCATGGTCTCGGAGTGATTTTCGTCTTTTGTCCAAATCCTCAAAAATGATGAAAAACGGCATGCTATAGTATGCCGTCCGAGACCATGGGCTATAGTCTATTGTCTCGAGTGATTTTAGTCTTTTTTTTACGAATCCTCAAAAATGATGAAAAACGGCGTGCTATAGTATGCCGTCCGAGATGGGCTATAGCCCATGGTCAAAAATGATGAAAAACGAGGATTTGAGAAAAAGACGAAAATCACTCCGAGACCATGGGCTATAGTCCATGGTCTCGGAGTGATTTTCGTCTTTTGTCCAAATCCTCAAAAATGATGAAAAACGGCATGCTATA
Organism: Electrona antarctica; assembly: GCF_951216825.1. Classification (NCBI taxonomy): domain Eukaryota; kingdom Metazoa; phylum Chordata; class Actinopteri; order Myctophiformes; family Myctophidae; genus Electrona; species Electrona antarctica. The sequence continues at coordinate 25,899,111 of NC_136800.1, read as the reverse complement.
GTATGCCGTCCGAGACCATGGGCTATAGTCCATTGTCTCGAGTGATTTTAGTCTTTTTTTTACGAATCCTCAAAAATGATGAAAAACGGCGTGCTATAGTATGCCGTCCGAGATGGGCTATAGCCCATGGTCAAAAATGATGAAAAACGAGGATTTGAGAAAAAGACGAAAATCACTCCGATACCATGGGCTATAGTCCATTGTCTCGAGTGATTTTCGTATTTTTTTCAAATCCTCAAAAATGATGAAAAACGGCGTGCTATAGTATGCCCATGGTCAAAAATGATGAAAAACGAGGATTTGAGAAAAAGACGAAAATCACTCCGAGACCATGGGCTATAGTCTATTGTCTCGAGTGATTTTCGTATTTTTTTCAAATCCTCAAAAATGATGAAAAACGGCATGCTATAGTATGCCGTCTGAGTTGGGCTATAGCCCATGGTCAAAAATGATGAAAAACGAGGATTTGAAAAAAAGACGAAAATCCCTCCGAGACCATGGGCTATAGTCCATGGTCTCGGAGTGATTTTCGTCTTTTGTCCAAATCCTCAAAAATGATGAAAAAGAGTGACGCAGAGACAGTGACGCAGAGACAGTGACGCAGAGAGAGTGACGCAGATACAGTGACGCAGAGAGAGTGACGCAGAGAGAGTGACGCAGAGAGAGTGACGCAGAGACAGTGACGCAGAGAGAATCCTCAAAGATGATGAAAAACGGCGTGCTATAGTATGCCATCCGAGATGGGCTATAGCATTAACATTAGCATGTTAGCATGTTAGCATGTTAGCTTGTTGGAATTAGCATGTTAGCATTAGCATGTTAGCATTAGCATGATAGCATGATAGCATGTTAGCATTAGCATGTTAGCATGTTAGCATTAGAATGTTAGCATGTTAGCATTAGCATGTTAGCATGTTAGCATTAGCATGTTAGCATTAGCATGTTAGCATTAGCATGTTAGCATTAGCATGTTAGCATGTTAGCATGTTAGAATTAGCATGATAGCATTAGTTAGCATTAGCATGTTAGCATTAGCATGTTAACATTAGCACATTAGCATGTTAGCATTAGCATATTAGCATTAGCATGTTAGCATTAGCATGTTAGCATGATAGCATTAGCATGTTAGCATGTTAGCATTAGCATTAGCATGTTAGCATTAGCATGTTAGCATGTTAGCATTATATGTTAGAATTAGCATGTTAGCATTAGCATGTTAGCATTAGCATGTTAACATTTTAGCATTAGCATGTTAGCATGTTAGCATTAGCATATTAGCATTAGCATGTTATCATTAACATGTTAGCATGTTAGCATTAGCAAGTTAGCATGTTAGCATGTTAGCATGTTAGCATTATTATGTTAGCATTAGTACATTAGCATGTTAGCATTAGCATTTTAGCATTAGCATGTTAGCATGTTAGCATTAGCATGTTAGCATGATAGCATGTTAGCATGTTAGCATTAGCATGTTAGCATTAGCATGTTAGCATTAGCATGTTAGAATGTTAGCATTAACATGTTAGCTTGTTAGCATTAGCATGTTAACATTAGCATGTTAGCATGATAGCATGTTAGCATGATAGCATGTTAGCATGTTAGCATTAGCATGTTAGCATTAGCATGTTAGCATTAGCATGTTAGAATGTTAGCATTAACATGTTAGCTTGTTATCATTAACATGTTAACATTAGCATGTTAGCATGTTAGCATTAGCATGTTAGCATTAGCATGTTAGCATTAGCATGTTAGCATTAGCATGTTAGCATGTTAGCATTAGCATGTTAGCATTAGCATATTAGAATGTTAGCATTAGCATGTTAGCATGTTAGCTTGTTAGCATTAGCATGTTAGCATTAGCATGTTAGCATTAGCATGTTAGCATGATAGCATGTTAGCATTAGCATGATAGCAGGTTAGCATTAGCATGTTAGCATGTTAGCATTAGCATGTTAGCATGTTAGCATGTTAGCTTGTTGGCATTAGCATGTTAGTATTATCATGTTAGCATTAGCATGTTAGCATGTTAGAATTAGCATGTTAGCATTAGCATGTTAGCATTAGCATGTTAGAATGTTAGCATTAACATGTTAGCTTGTTAGCATTAGCATGTTAACATTAGCATGTTAGCATGATAGCATGTTAGCATGTTAGCATGTTAGCATTAGCATGTTAGCATTAGCATGTTAGCATTAGCATGTTAGCATGATAGCATGTTAGCATGTTAGCATTAGCATGTTAGCATTAGCATGTTAGAATGTTAGCATTAACATGTTAGCTTGTTAGCATTAGCATGTTAACATTAGCATGTTAGCATGTTAGCATGATAGCATGTTAGCATGTTAGCATTAGCATGTTAGCATTAGCATGTTAGCATTAGCATGTTAGAATGTTAGCATTAACATGTTAGCTTGTTATCATTAACATGTTAACATTAGCATGTTAGCATTAGCATGTTAGCATTAGCATGATAGCAGGTTAGCATTAGCATGTTAGCATGTTAGCATTAGCATGTTAGCATTAGCATGTTAGCATTAGCATGTTAGCATTAGCATGTTAGCATGTTAGCATTAGCATGTTAGCATTAGCATGTTAGAATGTTAGCATTAGCATGTTAGCATGTTAGCGTGTTAGCATTAGCATGTTAGCATTAGCATGTTAGCATTAGCATGTTAGCATGATAGCATGATAGCATGTTAGCATTAGCATGATAGCAGGTTAGAATTAGCATGTTAGCATGTTAGCATGTTAGCATGTTAGCATTAGCATGTTAGCATTAGCATGTTAGCATGATAGCATGTTAGCATTAGCATGTTAGCATTAACATGTTAGCATTAGCATGTTAGAATGTTAGCATTAACATGTTAGCTTGTTAGCATTAGCATGTTAACATTAGCATGTTAGCATGATAGCATGTTAGCATGTTAGCATTAGCATGTTAGCATTAGCATGTTAGCATTAGCATGTTAGAATGTTAGCATTAACATGTTAGCTTGTTATCATTAACATGTTAACATTAGCATGTTAGCATTAGCATGTTAGCATTAGCATGATAGCAGGTTAGCATTAGCATGTTAGCATGTTAGCATTAGCATGTTAGCATTAGCATGTTAGCATTAGCATGTTAGCATGTTAGCATTAGCATGTTAGCATTAGCATGTTAGAATGTTAGCATTAGCATGTTAGCATGTTAGCTTGTTAGCATTAGCATGTTAGCATTAGCATGTTAGCATTAGCATGTTAGCATGATAGCATGTTAGCATTAGCATGATAGCAGGTTAGCATTAGCAGGTTAGCATGTTAGCATTAGCATGTTAGCATGTTAGCTTGTTGGCATTAGCATGTTAGCATTATCATGTTAGCATTAGCATGTTAGCATGTTAGCATGTTAGAATTAGCATGTTAGCATTAGCATGTTAGCATTAGCATGTTAACATTAGCATGTTAGAATGTTAGCATTAACATGTTAGCTTGTTAGCATTAGCATGTTAACATTAGCATGTTAGCATGATAGCATGTTAGCATGTTAGCATTAGCATGTTAGCATTAGCATGTTAGCATGATAGCATGTTAGCATGTTAGCATTAGCATGTTAGCATTAGCATGTTAGCATTAGCATGTTAGCATTAGCATGTTAGAATGTTAGCATTAACATGTTAGCTTGTTAGCATTAGCATGTTAACATTAGCATGTTAGCATGATAGCATGTTAGCATGTTAGCATTAGCATGTTAGCATTATCATGTTAGCATTAGCATGTTAGCATTAGCATGTTAGCATGTTAGCATTAGCATGTTAGCATTAGCATGTTAGAATGTTAGCATTAGCATGTTAACATGTTAGCTTGTTAGCATTAGCATGTTAGCATTAGCATGTTAGCATTAGCATGTTAGCATGATAGCATGTTAGCATTAGCATGATAGCAGGTTAGCATTAGCATGTTAGCATGTTAGCATTAGCATGTTAGCTTGTTGGCATTAGCATGTTAGCATTATCATGTTAGCATTAGCATGTTAGCATGTTAGAATTAGCATGTTAGCATGATAGCAGGTTAGCATTAGCATGTTAGCATGTTAGCATTAGCATGTTAGCATGTTAGCATTAGCATATTAGCATGTTAGAATTAGCATGTTAGCATTAGCATGTTAGCATTAGCATATTAGCATTAGCATGTTAGCATGTTAGCATTAGCATGTTAGCATGTTATCATTATAATGTTAGTGGCAACGTAATTTGCAATAAACTTAGACAAAAATACCCCATTGAAAGTCAATGGGGAGACCTGGCTTACATGTAACCAAATGGAAACATTGAGCAGAGAATAAACCATGTAAATACAACACATTGAGCAGTGAATAAACCATGTAAATACAACACATTGAGCAGAGAATAAACCATTTAAATACAACACATTGAGCAGGAAATAAACCATGTAAATACAACACATTGAGAAGAAAATAAATAATAAATAATATAAAAAATAATAAATAATAAATAATAAATAATAACGGTATATAAAAGAAAAATAAAGCACAAAGTCTAGGAGTGATTTTCGTCTTTTTTCAAATCCTCATAAATGATGAAAAACAGCATGCTAAAGTATGCCGTTCGAGACCATGGGCTATAGCCCATCGTTTCGAAGTGATCTTCGTCTTTTTTTCAAATCTTCAAAATTGATGAAAAACGGCATGCTAAAGTATGCCGTTCGATATGGGCTATAGCCCATGGTCAAAAATGATGAAAAACGAGGATTTGAAAAAAGACGAAAATCGCTCCGAGACCAAGGGCTATAGCCCATCGTTTCGAAGTGATCTTCGTCTTTTTTTCAAATCTTCAAAATTGATGAAAAAAGGCATGCTATAGTATGCCGTTCGATATGGGCTATAGCCCATGGTCAAAAATGATGAAAAACGAGGATTTGAAAAAAAGACGAAAATCGTTCCCAGACCATGGCCTATATATAGCCCATCGTCTCGGAGCGATTTTCGTTTTTTTTCAAATCCTCAAAAATGATGAAAAACGGCATGCTAAAGTATGCCGTTCGATATGGGCTATAGCCCATGGTCAAAAATGATGAAAAACGAGGATTTGAAAAAAGACGAAAATCGCTCCGAGACCAAGGGCTATAGCCCATCGTTTCGAAGTGATCTTCGTCTTTTTTTCAAATCTTCAAAATTGATGAAAAACGGCATGCTATAGTATGCCGTTCGATATGGGCTATAGCCCATGGTCAAAAATGATGAAAAATGAGGATTTGAAAAAAAGACGAAAATCGCTCCGAGACCAAGGGCTATAGCCCATCGTTTCGAAGTGATCTTCGTATTTTTTTCAAATCTTCAAAATTGATGAAAAACGGCATGCTATAGTATGCCGTTCGATATGGGCTATAGCCCATGGTCAAAAATGATGAAAAACGAGGATTTGAAAAAAAGACGAAAATCGCTCCCAGCCCATCGTCTCGGAGCGATTTTCGGTTTTTTTCAAATCCTCAAAAATGATGAAAAACGGCATGCTAAAGTATGCCGTTCGATATGGGCTATAGCCCATGGTCAAAAATGATGAAAAACGAGGATTTGAAAAAAGACGAAAATCGCTCCGAGACCATGGGCTATAGCCCATCGTCTCGGAGCGATTTTCGTCTTTTTTCAAATCCTCAAAAATTATGAAAAACGGCATGCTAAAGTATGCCGTTCGAGACCATGGTTTATAGCCCATCGTCTAGGAGTGATTTCCGTCTTTTTTCAAATCCTCAAAAATTATGAAAAACGGCATGCTAAAGTATGCCGTTCGAGACCATGGGCTATAGCCCATCGTTTCAAAGTGATCTTCGTCTTTTTTTCAAATCTTCAAAATTGATGAAAAACGGCATGCTATAGTATGCCGTTCGATATGGGCTATAGCCCATGGTCAAAAATTATGAAAAACGAGGATTTGAAAAAAAGACAAAAATCGCTCCGAGGAGTGATTTTCGTCTTTTTTCAAATCCTCAAAAATGATGAAAAACGGAATGCTAAAGTATGCCGTTCGAGACCATGGGCTATAGCCCATCGTCCTAGAGTGATTTTCGTCTTTTTTCAAATCCTCAAAAATGATGAAAAACGGCATGCTAAAGTATGCCGTTCGAGACCATGGGCTATAGCCCATCGTTTTGAAGTGATCTTCGTCTTTTTTTCAAATCTTCAAAATTGATGAAAAACGGCATGCTATAGTTTGCCGTTCGATATGGGCTATAGCCCATGGTCAAAAATAATGAAAAACGAGGATTTGAAAAAAGACGAAAATCGCTCCGAGACCAAGGGCTATAGCCCATCGTCTCGGAGCGATTTTCGTCTTTTTTCAAATCCTCAAAAATGATAAAAAACGGCATGCTAAAGTATGCCGTTCGATATGGGCTTTATCCCATGGTCAAAAATGATGAAAAACGAGGATTTGAAAAAAAGACAAAAATCGCTCCGAGGAGTGATTTTCGTCTTTTTTCAAATCCTCAAAAATGATGAAAAACGGCATGCTAAAGTATGCCGTTCGAGACCATGGGCTATAGCCCATCGTTTCGAAGTGATCTTCGTCTTTTTTTCAAATCTTCAAAATTTATGAAAAACGGCATGCTATAGTATGCCGTTCGATATGGGCTATAGCCCATGGTCAAAAATGATGAAAAACGAGGATTTGAAAAAAAGACGAAAATCGCTCCCAGACCATGGCCTATATATAGCCCATCGTCTCGGAGCGATTTTCGTTTTTTTTCAAATCCTCAAAAATGATGAAAAACGGCATGCTAAAGTATGCCGTTCGATATGGGCTATAGCCCATGGTCAAAAATGATGAAAAACGAGGATTTGAAAAAAGACGAAAATCGCTCCGAGACCAAGGGCTATAGCCCATCGTTTCGAAGTGATCTTCGTCTTTTTTTCAAATCTTCAAAATTGATGAAAAACGGCACGCTATAGTATGCCGTTCGATATGGGCTATAGCCCATGGTCAAAAATGATGAAAAACGAGGATTTGAAAAAAAGACGAAAATCGCTCCGAGACCATGGGCTATAGGGTCAGGGGACCTTAGTATAATTGCCTTATTTGAATCTGAATCCAACATATAAAAAACATATTTGTGATTTTTGTTCGTTTAATTTGATTCCAGCAAACAGAAATTTGCTAGTTTTTCCTTTTTTTTGTTCAGAATTGAAAAATGGGAAAACGCTAAACCAAAAATCACAAAAACTGGTCAAGGGACCTTAGTATAAGTATGTTTGTTCAATTTAATCCAGCAAAAAGAAAATTGCTATTTCTTTCCTTTTTTTGTTCAGAATTGAAAAATGGGAAAACACTAACCGAAAAATCACAAAAATGGTGGTGCCTTAGTATAATTCTGTTTGAGTCCAGCAAACAGAAATTTGCTATTTTTTTCCTTTTTTTTGTTCAGATTTGAAAAATGTGAAAACTCAAAGCCAAAACCCAGCTTTTAAAAGCTGCCTCAAAGTTGAGTTTTCAGGAGAAAAAAAGCACGCAAAAAAAAGCTGTTCATTCCAAGCTTCAAAACGAAAAAGCTGGTATACATAGAGATAACATGGGAGCACGAAACAAGAAGCTGCTTGATTATGCCTTTGGTTTTTTTGCACTACTGATTGTTACCCGTTTCCTTTCTTGTCAGTTAAAATTATCATTCATCATCACTTCCATCTTGTCCATCACCTAACCCTAACCCTAACCCTAACCCTAACCCTAGTTGTCTGGTACCAGATTGGTTACCATATGGTACCAGAAGAAAACCAACAAAAAAGCAGTTGAATTCTCTGGAACCAGTGGCGCAGTGTCTTAGGACACTGCCACATGATCGGGAGATGTTGAGTTCAAACCCCACTCAAGTTTTTACTTTCAAGACCGATTTCAGAAGAAGAAAACCAACAAAAAAGCAGTTGAGTTGTCTGGAACCAGTGGCGCAGTGTGTTAGGAAGCTGCCACATGATCAGGAGATGGTGAGTTCAAACCCCACTCAAGTCATTACTTTCAAGACCGATTTCAGAAGAAGAAAACCAACAACCTATCAACCAACACATTCAAAGGCATATTAATCCGTTTTCTTATCAAGTTGAAGGCATCCCGGATTTTGTTGAGGGTGGGTTGGGTGTTTCACGGTTTCTCATCAACTCCATGTTAAATCACCCAATTAACCGCCAACGGACACTAGCCCTAACCCTAACCCTAGTTGTCTGTTACCAGATTGGTTACCATATGGTACCAGAACAAAACAAACAAGAAAGCAGTGTGAATTGTCTGGAACCAGTGGCGCAGTGTGTTAGAACGCTCCCACATTATCCACATTATCGGGAGATGGTGAGTTCAAACCCGACTGAAGTCTTTACTTTCAAGACCGATTTCAGAAGAAGAAAACCAACAAAAAAGCAGTGTGGTTTGTCTGGAACCAGTGGCGCAGTGTGTTAGGACGCTACCACATGATCGGGAGATGGTGAGTTCAAACCCCACTCAAGTCTTTACTTTCCAGACCGATTTTAGAAGAAGAAAACCAACAAAAAAGTAGTTGATTTGTCTGGAGCCAGTGGCGCAGTGTGTTAGAACGCTCCCACATGATCGGGAGATGGTGAGTTCAAATCCCACTCAAGTCCTTACTTTCAAGACCGATTTCAGAAGAAGAAAACCAACAAAAAAGCACTTGAATTGTCTGGAACCAGTGGCGCAGTGTCTGCCACATGATTGGGAGATGGTGAGTTCAAACCCCACTCAAGTCTTTACTTTCAAGACCCATTTCAGAAGAAGAAAACCAACGACCTATCAACCAACACATTCAAAGGCATATCAATCCCATTAATCCATTTTCTTATCAAGTTGAAGGCATCCCGGATTTTGTTGAGGGTGGGTTGGGTGTTTCACGGTTTCTCATCAACTCCATGTTAAATCATGATGAAAAACGGCATGCTAAAGTATGCCGTTCGATATGGGCTATAGCCCATGGTCAAAAATGATGAAAAACGAGGATTTGAAAAAAGACGAAAATCGCTCCGAGACCAAGGGCTATAGCCCATCGTTTCGAAGTGATCTTCGTCTTTTTTTCAAATCTTCATAATTGATGAAAACGGCATGCTATAGTATGCCGTTCGATATGGGCTATAGCCCATGGTCAAAAATGATGAAAAACGAGGATTTGAAAAAAAGACGAAAATCGCTCCGAGACCAAGGGCTATAGCCCATCGTTTCGAAGTGATCTTCGGATTTTTTTCAAATCTTCAAAATTGATGAAAAACGGCATGCTATAGTATGCCGTTCGATATGGGCTATAGCCCATGGTCAAAAATGATGAAAAACGAGGATTTGAAAAATAGACGAAAATCGCTCCCAGCCCATCGTCTCGGAGCGATTTTCGTTTTTTTTCAAATCCTCAAAAATGATGAAAAACGGCATGCTAAAGTATGCCGTTCGATATGGGCTATAGCCCATGGTCAAAAATGATGAAAAACGAGGATTTGAAAAAAGACGAAAATCGCTCCGAGACCAAGGGCTATAGCCCATCGTTTTGAAGTGATCTTCGTCTTTTTTTCAAATCTTCAAAATTGATGAAAAACGGCATGCTATAGTATGCCGTTCGATATGGGCTATAGCCCATGGTCAAAAATGATGAAAAACGAGGATTTGAAAAAAAGACGAAAATGGCTCCGAGACCAAGGGCTATAGCCCATCGTTTCGAAGTGATCTTCGTATTTTTTTCAAATCTTCAAAATTGATGAAAAACGGCATGCTATAGTATGCCGTTCGATATGGGCTATAGCCCATGGTCAAAAATGATGAAAAACGAGGATTTGAAAAAAAGACGAAAATCGCTCCGAGACCATCGGCTATAGGGTCAGGGGACCTTAGTATAATTGCCTTATTTGAATCTGAATCCAACATATAAAAAACATATTTGTGATTTTTGTTCGTTTAATTTGATTCCAGCAAACAGAAATTTGCTAGTTTTTCCTTTTTTTTGTTCAGAATTGAAAAATGGGAAAACGCTAAACCAAAAATCACAAAAACTGGTCAAGGGACCTTAGTATAAGTATGTTTGTTCAATTTAATCCAGCAAAAAGAAAATTGCTATTTCTTTCCTTTTTTTGTTCAGAATTGAAAAATGGGAAAACACTAACCGAAAAATCACAAAAATGGTGGTGCCTTAGTATAATTCTGTTTGAGTCCAGCAAACAGAAATTTGCTATTTTTTTCCTTTTTTTTGTTCAGATTTAAAAAATGTGAAAACTCAAAGCCAAAACCCAGCTTTTAAAAGCTGCCTCAAAGTTGAGTTTTCAGGAGAAAAAAAGCACGCAAAAAAAAGCTGTTCATTCCAAGCTTCAAAACGAAAAAGCTGGTATACATAGAGATAACATGGGAGCACGAAACAAGAAGCTGCTTGATTATGCCTTTGGTTTTTTTGCACTACTGATTGTTACCCGTTTCCTTTCTTGTCAGTTAAAATTATCATTCATCATCACTTCCATCTTGTCCATCACCTAACCCTAACCCTAACCCTAACCCTAACCCTAGTTGTCTGGTACCAGATTGGTTACCATATGGTACCAGAAGAAAACCAACAAAAAAGCAGTTGAATTGTCTGGAACCAGTGGCGCAGTGTCTTAGGACACTGCCACATGATCGGGAGATGTTGAGTTCAAACCCCACTCAAGTTTTTACTTTCAAGACCGATTTCAGAAGAAGAAAACCAACAAAAAAGCAGTTGAGTTGTCTGGAACCAGTGGCGCAGTGTGTTAGGAAGCTGCCACATGATCAGGAGATGGTGAGTTCAAACCCCACTCAAGTCATTACTTTCAAGACCGATTTCAGAAGAAGAAAACCAACAACCTATCAACCAACACATTCAAAGGCATATCAATCCCATTAATCCGTTTTCTTATCAAGTTGAAGGCATCCCGGATTTTGTTGAGGGTGGGTTGGGTGTTTCACGGTTTCTCATCAACTCCATGTTAAATCACCCAATTAACCGCCAACGGACACTAGCCCTAACCCTAACCCTAGTTGTCTGTTACCAGATTGGTTACCATATGGTACCAGAACAAAACAAACAAGAAAGCAGTGTGAATTGTCTGGAACCAGTGGCGCAGTGTGTTAGAACGCTCCCACATTATCCACATTATCGGGAGATGGTGAGTTCAAACCCCACTGAAGTCTTTACTTTCAAGACCGATTTCAGAAGAAGAAAACCAACAAAAAAGCAGTGTGGTTTGTCTGGAACCAGTGGCGCAGTGTGTTAGGACGCTACCACATGATCGGGAGATGGTGAGTTCAAACCCCACTCAAGTCTTTACTTTCCAGACCGATTTTAGAAGAAGAAAACCAACAAAAAAGTAGTTGATTTGTCTGGAGCCAGTGGTGCAGTGTGTTAGAACGCTCCCACATGATCGGGAGATGGTGAGTTCAAATCCCACTCAAGTCCTTACTTTCAAGACCGATTTCAGAAGAAGAAAACCAACAAAAAAGCACTTGAATTGTCTGGAACCAGTGGCGCAGTGTCTTAGGACACTGCCACATGATTGGGAGATGGTGAGTTCAAACCCCACTCAAGTCTTTACTTTCAAGACCGATTTCAGAAGAAGAAAACCAACGACCTATCAACCAACACATTCAAAGGCATATCAATCCCATTAATCCATTTTCTTATCAAGTTGAAGGCATCCCGGATTTTGTTGAGGGTGGGTTGGGTGTTTCACGGTTTCTCATCAACTCCATGTTAAATCACACAATTACCCCCCAACGGACACTAGCCCTAACCCTAACCCTAACCCTAACCCTAGTTGTCTGGTACCAGATTGGTTACCATATGGTACCAGAACAAAACCAACAAAAAAGCAGTTGAATTGTCTAGAACCAGTGGCGCAGTGTCTTAGGACACTGCCACATGATCGGGAGATGGTGGGTTAAAACCCCACTCAAGTCTTTACTTTCAAGACCGATTTCAGAAGAAGAAAACCAACAAAAAAGCAGTTGAATTGACTGGAACCAGTGGCGCAGTGTGTTAGGACACTGCCACATGATCAGGAGATGGTGAGTTCAAACCCCACTCAAGTCTTTACTTTCAAGACCGATTTCAGAAGAAGAAAACCAACGACCTATCAACCAACACATTCAAAGGCATATCAATCCCATTAATCCATTTTCTTATCAAGTTGAAGGCATCCCGGATTTTGTTGAGGGTGGGTTGGCTGTTTCACGGTTTCTCATCAACTCCATGTTAAATCACACAATTACCCCCCAACGGACACTAGCCCTAACCCTAACCCTAACCCTAACCCTAGTTCTGTTACCAGATTGGTTACCATATGGTACCAGAAAAAAACAAACAAGAAAGCAGTTTGAATTGTCTGGAACCAGTGGCGCAGTGTGTTAGAACGCTCCCACATTATCGGGGGATGGTGAGTTCAAACCCCACTCAAGTCTTTACTTTCAAGACCGATTTCAGAAGAAGAAAACCAACAAAAAAGCAGTGTGAACTGTCTGGAACCAGTGGCGCAGTGTGTTAGGAAGCTGCCACATGATCGGGAGATGGTGAGTTCAAACCCCACTCAAGTCATTACTTTCAAGACCGATTTCAGAAGAAGAAAACCAACAACCTATCACCCAACACATTCAAAGGCATATCAATCCCATTAATCCGTTTTCTTATCAAGTTGAAGGCATCCCGGATTTTGTTGAGGGTGGGTTGGGTGTTTCACGGTTTCTCATCAACTCCATGTTAAATCACCCAATTACCCGCCAACGGACACTAGCCCTAACCCTAACCCTAGTTGTCTACCAGATTGGTTACTATATGGTACCAGAACAAAACAAACAAGAAAGCAGTGTGAATTGTCTGGAACCAGTGGCGCAGTCTGTTAGAACGCTCCCACATTATCCGGAGATGGTGAGTTCAAACCCCACTCAAGTCTTTACTTTCAAGACCGATTTCAGAAGAAGAAAACCAACAAAAAAGCAGTGTGAATTGTCTGGAACCAGTGGCGCAGTGTGTTAGGACGCTGCCACATGATCGGGAGATGGTGAGTTCAAACCACACTCAAGTCTTTACTTTCCAGACCGATTTCAGAAGAAGAAAACCAACAAAAAAGCAGTTGATTTGTCTGGAACCAGTGGTGCAGTGTGTTAGGACGCTGCCACATGATAGGGAGATGGTGAGTTCAAACCCCACTCAAGTCTTTACTTTCAAGACCGATTTCAGAAGAAGAAAACCAACAAAAATGCAGTGTGAATTGTCTCGAACCAGTGGCGCAGTGTGTTAGAACGCTCCCACATGATCGGGAGATGGTGAGTTCAAATCCCACTCAAGTCCTTACTTTCAAGACCGATTTCAGAAGAAGAAAACCAACAAAAAAGCAGTTGAGTTGTCTGGAACCAGTGGCGCAGTGTGTTAGGACGCTGCCACATGATCGGGAGATGGTGAGTTCAAACCCCACTCAAGTCTTTACTTTCAAGACCGATTTCAGAAGAAGAAAACCAACGACCTATCAACCAACACATTCAAAGGCATATCAATCCCATTAATCCATTTTCTTATCAAGTTGAAGGCATCCCGTATTTTGTTGAGGGTGGGTTGGGTGTTTCACGGTTTCTCATCAACTCCATGTTAAATCACACAATTACCCCCCAACGGACACTAGCCCTAACCCTCACCCTAACCCTAACCCTAGTTGTCTGTTACCAGATTGGTTACCATATGGTACCAGAAAAAAAAAAAACAAGAAAGCAGTGTGAATTGTCTGGAACCAGTGGCGCAGTGTGTTAGAACGCTCCCACATTATCGGGAGATGGTGAGTTCAAACCCCACTCAAGTCTTTACTTTCAAGACCGATTTCAGAAGAAGAAAACCAACAAAAAAGCAGTGTGAATTGTCTGGAACCAGTGGCGCAGTGTGTTAGGAAGCTGCCACATGATCGGGAGATGGTGAGTTCAAACCCCACTCAAGTCATTACTTTCAAGACCGATTTCAGAAGAAGAAAACCAACAACCTATCACTCAACACATTCAAAGGCATATCAATCCCATTAATCCGTTTTCTTATCAAGTTGAAGGCATCCCGGTGTGACAAAAGCACATTATTAATGTTGTTCTGTTTTATTTTCTGTACATGTTATTTATTGTCGAGAGCTATGTAACATGTGGGTTGTGAGAGTCTTATTCTTTCTTATTCATATATGAAAGGTAACGGGGCTGGTACAAGGGTGATTGACAGGTGTCAGTGATTGATGCCACCACCCAAGTTTACTTAGGTAGGAAGTGACACACGGGAGAGATCTCCCAAACAAACAGGGTGTAGGCCTGCACGGAGGAGAAGAGGAGCTCCAGGCGCCAGATAGCGTTTGAACCGTTAGTAAAGCTTAAACGCATTTATCTGCAGCCGTAACATTTGGAGAACAGTCGTGCCCGTCGGGTAAAGCATCGCGCTTGTTGCTGCCGTCGGGGGTCGACGTTGGAATCTATATCTGCCGGCGGTTGGAGGCTAACAGAGCTGCTGTGACCGGTGAGATCATTCCAAAGTGTTCTTGAAGGATTATAAATACTAAGGGGTACCCCACGCGTGTCGTTCATTGCGTTGGATTGAACTATTATACAGACTCTCGCGTGCACGCGCCTCGTTGGAAGAGGAGGACGGATGCGGTCTTTATTAATTGTTTAGTTCGAAGCGCAGTTGCGTTCCGCTGACTTTGGGACTGGTTTGGAGTGGGAGGGGGGTTTGAATGTAATCATTGATTGTTGGTTTGAGTTTGTTTTCTTGTTTGTTTATTATTTAGTAGGGACAGAGACAGGGAAAGACGTCATGGTGATGTGCACTGTTTACCTGTAATAATACAACTTTTGAGTATCCCTATAAAGTGTTAAGAGTTAACCCTACGGTCCCGCTTATTTATTCCTTAGTTAACAATTTGCCTTGCTGTGAAGAGGGCGATTGTTACAGGTGGTGGCCCATACGGGGAACTGCGGGTTAAAACAATATGGGGATAGCTTGATTTGGTAATTGTTGTAAAAAGGGTAAAATAGTACACTGTAAAAAAAAAAGCCAAGATCAAACAAGAAATATACACTGCAAAAAACAACAAAAAAAAACATGGAGAGAAGTGAGGGCACTACTATTACTGTGGAGCTGGCCTTAATTAGGAAGGAGCTGCAAATCCTCAAAAACCAGGTGCAGTGTGTGCGGGGTGAGTTCGAGATGTCCATGGGGAGTACTTTTAATAGGGAAGAAGTCCTAAGAGGGTACGTGGATCGCGGAATGGCAGAAATGGAGATTCTCGTCAAGAACTCAGTAGAGCAGGTACAGAAAAACTGTTTTATGAGGATTGACGAGAAATGGAACAGTGAAGCGTTGAAAATGAAAAGAGCCAGTGCATCACACCTAGGGTCCAACACTCTGCCTAACCCTCACGGTTGTCCCACCAGCGCTCCCTACCATCTGGACTCCCATGGCCGTCCCTCCAGCACCAAGAAGGCTAATAGACAAGGCGGTAACAAAGGACTCAAAAAGGAGATGAGGAAGGGGGCTCAGTTGGCACACGCGGACGTCAAACTGGTGCAGCAGGTCAAGGGTGAGTTTCCGCCATCAAGAGGTGGTGGTGGTGCCACTCCAGGGTCTCGGGGTCGAGGTGTCCCACCTGAGGTGGAATGCCTGATCCAGAGGTGGCCGTCAGGGTTAACCCTGGAAGGCCTAAAGGAGGTTCAGCGTGCGGATCCTAAACTCATCCGTCTACGGGAAGATCTGGACCCGTCCGACCAGCGAACGGGCCGCATGAGCTATGAGGAGATCCAGGGAATCCTGTATCGTAGGCGGTCGACCAACGGCTCTAGACAGAAGTATCAGGTGGTGGTACCGGAAGACCTGACCCATCCTTTCCTGGAACAGTTCCATGACTGTCGGACTAGTGGTCATCCTGGTCGGCTGAGGACTCTTCTCCGGATCCTTGAAGTGTCCTGGTGGCCAACGATCCGCAGAGACGTGTGGGAGTACATCGCCAGATGTCACGTGTGTCAGCGGGGCAGGCCAGAGAACAGCGAGCCAACCGGTAGGTTGCAGCCCACTCAAGGAGACCAGGCACCACCTGTCCTTGTGATCGACCCGACGGGGCCGGTCTCGAGATGCGGGAGAAGAAACACGATGCTGCAGGTCACCATTGACTACAGCACCAGGTGGGCCATGGTCAGAGAAGTTCAACGAGGGGTGGGGGGATCTCAGGCCAGAAAAGCCAAGTATGAAACCTGGCGGAACAATGCGCAGTTCCAGCCAGACACTTTGGACTGGGCGAGAACTTCTCCACTCCCAAAAGCATCTGCATACTCGTCAAAGCTAGTGCCCCCGAAGTGGTCAGGTTCAGTTATAAGACGAGTCAGATAGGCCCTGGAATTTACCTAATGGAACGGAAAGATTGTTAAAGCGGAACTGTTTAATGTGGTCAACCTCAAACCCTCCTTTGGGAGGACTTGGAGAATTAGCTTCCAGCTGGGGGGGGGGGGACTGTGACAAAAGCACATTATTAATGTTGTTCTGTTTTATTTTCTGTACATGTTATTTATTGTCGAGAGCTATGTAACATGTGGGTTGTGAGAGTCTTATTCTTTCTTATTCATATATGAAAGGTAACGGGGCTGGTACAAGGGTGATTGACAGGTGTCAGTGATTGATGCCACCACCCAAGTTTACTTAGGTAGGAAGTGACACACGGGAGAGATCTCCCAAACAAACAGGGTGTAGGCCTGCACGGAGGAGAAGAGGAGCTCCAGGCGCCAGATAGCGTTTGAACCGTTAGTAAAGCTTAAACGCATTTATCTGCAGCCGTAACATTTGGAGAACAGTCGTGCCCGTCGGGTAAAGCATCGCGCTTGTTGCTGCCGTCGGGGGTCGACGTTGGAATCTATATCTGCCGGCGGTTGGAGGCTAACAGAGCTGCTGTGACCGGTGAGATCATTCCAAAGTGTTCTTGAAGGATTATAAATACTAAGGGGTACCCCACGCGTGTCGTTCATTGCGTTGGATTGAACTATTATACAGACTCTCGCGTGCACGCGCCTCGTTGGAAGAGGAGGACGGATGCGGTCTTTATTAATTGTTTAGTTCGAAGCGCAGTTGCGTTCCGCTGACTTTGGGACTGGTTTGGAGTGGGAGGGGGGTTTGAATGTAATCATTGATTGTTGGTTTGAGTTTGTTTTCTTGTTTGTTTATTATTTAGTAGGGACAGAGACAGGGAAAGACGTCATGGTGATGTGCACTGTTTACCTGTAATAATACAACTTTTGAGTATCCCTATAAAGTGTTAAGAGTTAACCCTACGGTCCCGCTTATTTATTCCTTAGTTAACAATTTGCCTTGCTGTGAAGAGGGCGATTGTTACACCGGATTTTGTTGAGGGTGTGTTGGGTGTTTCACGGTTTCTCATCAACTCCATGTTAAATCACCCAATTACCCGCCAACGGACACTAGCCCTAACCCTAACCCTAGTTGTCTGTTACCAGATTGGTTACCATATGGTACCAGAACAAAACAAACAAGAAAGCAGTGTGAATTGTCTGGAACCAGTGGCGCAGTGTGTTAGAACGCTCCCACATTATCCGGAGATGGTGAGTTCAAACCCCACTCAAGTCTTTACTTTCAAGACCGATTTCAGAAGAAGAAAACCAACAAAAAAGCAGTGTGAATTGTCTGGAACCAGTGGCGCAGTGTGTTAGGACGCTGCCAAATGATCGGGAGATGGTGAGTTCAAACCACAGTCAAGTCTTTACTTTCCAGACCGATTTCAGAAGAAGAAAACCAACAAAAAAGCAGTTGATTTGTCTGGAACCAGTGGTGCAGTGTGTTAGGACGCTGCCACACGATAGGGAGATGGTGAGTTCAAACCCCACTCAAGTCTTTACTTTCAAGACCGATTTCAGAAGAAGAAAACCAACAAAAAAGCAGTGTGAATTGTCTGGAACCAGTGGCGCAGTCTGTTAGAACGCTCCCACATGATCGGGAGATGGTGAGTTCAAATCCCACTCAAGTCCTTACTTTCAAGATCGATTTCAGAAGAAGAAAACCAACAAAAAAGCAGTTGAATTGTCTGGAACCAGTGGCGCAGTGTGTTAGGACACTGCCACATGATCAGGAGATGGTGAGTTCAAACCCTAATCGAGTTTTTTCTTTCAAGACCGATTTCAGAAGAAGAAAACCAACAAAAAAGCAGTTGAGTTGTCTGGAACCAGTGGCGCAGTGTGTTAGGATGCTGCCACATGATCGGGAGATGGTGAGTTCAAACCCCACTCAAGTCTTTACTTTCAAGACCGATTTCAGAAGAAGAAAACCAACGACCTATCAACCAACACATTCAAAGGCAGATCAATCCCATTAATCCATTTTCTAATCAAGTTGAAGGCATCCCGGATTTTGTTGAGGGTGGGTTGGGTGTTTCACGGTTTCTCATCAACTCCATGTTAAATCACACAATTACCCCCCAACGGACACTAGCCCTAACCCTAACCCTAGTTGTCTGTTACCAGATTGGTTACCATATGGTACCAGAAAAAAACAAACAAGAAAGCAGTGTGAATTGTCTGGAACCAGTGGCGCAGTGTGTTAGAACGCTCCCACATTATCGGGAGATGGTGAGTTCAAACCCGACTCAAGTCTTTACTTTCAAGACCGATTTCAGAAGAAGAAAACCAACAAAAAAGCAGTGTAAATTGTCTGGAACCAGTGGCGCAGAGTGTTAGGACGCTGCCACATGATCGGGAGATGGTGAGTTCAAACCCCACTCAAGTCTTTACTTTCCAGACCGATTTCAGAAGATGAAAACCAACAAAAAAGTAGTTGATTTGTCTGGAGCCAGTGGCGCAGTGTGTTAGGAAGCTGCCACATGATCAGGAGATGGTGAGTACAAACCCCACTCAAGTCATTACTTTCAAGACCGATTTCAGAAGAAGAAAACCAACAACCTATCAACCAACACTTTCAAAGGCATATCAATCCCATTAATCCATTTTCTAATCAAGTTGAAGGCATCCCGGATTTTGTTGAGGGTGGGTTGGGTGTTTCACGGTTTCTCATCAACTCCATGTTAAATCACACAATTACCCCCCAACGGACACTAGCCCTAACCCTAGTTGTCTGTTACCAGATTGGTTACCATATGGTACCAGAAAAAAACAAACAAGAAAGCAGTGTGAATTGTCTGGAACCAGTGGCGCAGTGTGTTAGAACGCTCCCACATTATCGGGAGATGGTGAGTTCAAACCCGACTCAAGTCTTTACTTTCAAGACCGATTTCAGAAGAAGAAAACCAACAAAAAAGCAGTGTAAATTGTCTGGAACCAGTGGCGCAGAGTGTTAGGACGCTGCCACATGATCGGGAGATGGTGAGTTCAAACCCCACTCAAGTCTTTACTTTCCAGACCGATTTCAGAAGAAGAAAACCAACAAAAAAGTAGTTGATTTGTCTGGAGCCAGTGGCGCAGTGTGTTAGGAAGCTGCCACATGATCGAGAGATGGTGAGTACAAACCCCACTCAAGTCATTACTTTCAAGACCGATTTCAGAAGAAGAAAACCAACAACCTATCAACCAACACATTCAAAGGCATATCAATCCCATTAATCCGTTTTCTTATCAAGTTGAAGGCATCCCGGATGTTGTTGAGGGTGGGTTGGGTGTTTCATGGTTTCTCATCAACTCCATGTTAAATCACCCAATTACCCGCCAACGGACACTAGCCCTAACCCTAGTTGTCTGTTACCAGATTGGTTACCATATGGTACCAGAACAAAACAAACAAGAAAGCAGTGTGAATTGTCTGGAACCAGTGGCGCAGTGTGTTAGAACGCTCCCACATGATCGGGAGATGGTGAGTTCAAATCCCACTCAAGTCTTTACTTTCAAGACCGATTTCAGAAGAAGAAAACCAACAAAAAAGCAGTGTGAATTGTCTGGAACCAGTGGCGCAGTGTGTTAGAACGCTCCCACATGATCGGGAGATGGTGAGTTCAAATCCCATTCAAGTCCTTACTTTCAAGACCGATTTCAGAAGAAGAAAACCAACAAAAAAGCTGTGTGGATTGTCTGGAACCAGTGGCGCAGTGTGTTAGGACGCTGCCACATGATCGGGAGATGGTGAGTTCAAACCCCACTCAAGTCTTTACTTTCCAGACCGATTTCAGAAGAAGAAAACCAACAAAAAAGTAGTTGATTTGTCTGGAGCCAGTGGCGCAGTGTGTTAGAACGCTCCCACATGATTGGGAGATGGTGAGTTCAAACCCCACTCAAGTCTTTACTTTCAAGACCGATTTCAGAAGAAGAAAATCAACAAAATAGCAGTTGAGTTGTCTGGAACCAGTGGCGCAGTGTGTTAGGTAGCTGCCACATGATCGGGAGATGGTGAGTTCAAACCCCACTCAAGTCATTACTTTCAAGACCGATTTCAGAAGAAGAAAACCAACAAAAAAGCAGTTGAATTGTCTGGAACCAGTGGCGCAGTGTGTTAGGACACTGCCACATGATCAGGAGATGGTGAGTTCAAACCCTAATCAAGTTTTTACTTTCAAGACCGATTTCAGAAGAAGAAAACCAACAAAAAAGCAGTTGAGTTGTCTGGAACCAGTGGCGCAGTGTGTTAGGTAGCTGCCACATGATCGGGAGATGGTGAGTTCAAACCCCACTCAAGTCATTACTTTCAAGACCGATTTCAGAAGAAGAAAACCAACAAAAAAGCAGTTGAATTGTCTGGAACCAGTGGCGCAGTGTGTTAGGACACTGCCACATGATCAGGAGATGGTGAGTTCAAACCCTGATCAAGTTTTTACTTTCAAGACCGATTTCAGAAGAAGAAAACCAACAAAAAAGCAGTTGAGTTGTCTGGAACCAGTGGCGCAGTGTGTTAGGACGCTGCCACATGATCGGGAGATGTTGAGTTCAAACGCCACTCAAGTCTTTACTTTCAAGACCGATTTCAGAAGAAGAAAACCAACGACCTATCAACCAACACATTCAAAGGCATATCAATCCCATTAATCCATTTTCTTATCAAGTTGAAGGCATCCCGGATTTTGTTGAGGGTGGGTTGGGTGTTTCACGGTTTCTCATCAACTCCATGTTAAATCACACAATTACCCCCCAACGGACACTAGCCCTAACCCTAACCCTAACCCTAACCCTAGTTCTGTTACCAGATTGGTTACCATATGGTACCAGAAAAAAACAAACAAGAAAGCAGTGTGAATTGTCTGGAACCAGTGGCGCAGTGTGTTAGAACGCTCCCACATTATCGGGAGATGGTGAGTTCAAACCCCACTCAAGTCTTTACTTTCAAGACCGATTTCAGAAGAAGAAAACCAACAAAAAAGCAGTGTGAATTGTCTGGAACCAGTGGCACAGTGTGTTAGGAAGCTGCCACAAGATTGGGAGATGGTGAGTTCAAACCCCACTCAAGTCTTTACTTTCAAGACCGATTTCAGAAGAAGAAAACCAACAAAAAAGCAGTGTGAATTGTCTGGAACCAGTGGCACAGTGTGTTAGGACGCTGCCACATGATCGGGATATGGTGAGTTCAAACCCCACTCAAGTCTTTACTTTCCAGACCGATTTCAGAAGAAGAAAACCAACGACCCATCAACCAACACATTCAAAGGCATATCAATCCCATTAATCCATTTTCTTATCAAGTTGAAGGCATCCCGGATTTTGTTGAGGGTGGGTTGGGTGTTTCACGGTTTCTCATCAACTCCATGTTAAATTACCCCCCAACGGACACTAGCCCTAACCCTAACCCTAACCCTAACCCTAACCCTAACCCTAGTTGCCTGTTACCAGATTGGTTACCATATGGTACCAGAACAAAACAAACAAGAAAGCAGTGTGAATTGTCTGGAACCAGTGGCGCAGTGTGTTAGAACGCTGCCACATGATCGGGAGATGGTGAGTTCAAACCCCACTCAAGTCTTTACTTTAGTGGCCGATTTCAGAAGAAGAAAACCAACAAAAAAGCAGTGTGAATTGTCTGGAACCAGTGGCGCAGTGTGTTAGGACGCTGCCACATGATCGTGAGATGGTGAGTTCAAACCCCACTCAAGTCTTTACTTTCAAGACCGAATTCAGAAGAAGAAAACCAACAAAAAAGCAGTGTGAATTGCCTGACCCAGTGGCACAGTGTGTTAGGACGCTGCCACAAGATTGGGAGATGGTGAGTTCAATTCCCACTCAAGTCTTTACTTTCAAGACCGATTTCAGAAGAAGAAAACCAAAAAAAAGGAGTGTGAATTGTCTGGACCAAGTGGCTCAGTGTGTTAGGACGCTGCCACATGATCAGGAGATGGTGGTTTCAAACCCCACTCAAGTTCAAACAAAGAAATAAAGATCCAGGGTGCAATCCCACCCAAGTATTTTCTGTGACACTTTGCTTTCCACACTGACATCAAGTAGCACAGAAAAGCTGTATTGTAGTAACCATCGGTTAGCTCAGTGTGATGAGAGGCTGTCCTTGGGAGCCACAGGTCCAGGGTTCAAATCCCACATTAGTCATAATTGTGACACTTTGCTTTGCACACTGATTTCCAAAAGGACAACTTTAAAGCAGCCCAGAAATTCACCATGATTGTGTGCCGGTAAGTGGCCCAGCGGATAAGTCAGATCATATCCGTAGTATACCTAGTAGAAGTGTGCCGGTTCAAACCCGACATACTCCTAGTAGGCAGTGATGGTTCAAATCACTGACACCTAGAGTAGGAGTGGCCCAGTGGATAAATCAGATATCCGTAAAATACCTAGTAGAAGTATGCCGGCCGACATACTCCTAGTAGGATGGTGCTAGTTCAAATCACCAACACCTACAGTAAGTAGGAGTGTGTGCAGTTAAGTGGCCTGGTGGATAAATCAGATAATATCCATAGAATACTTAGTAGAAGTCTGCCGGTTCAAACCCGACATAGGATGGTGCTGGTTCAAATCACCATCACCTAGTAGGTAGGACCGTGTGCCGTTAATTGGCCCGGTGGATAAATCACATAATATCCGTAGAATACCTTGTGGGATGGTGCTGGTTCAAATCACCATCACCTAGAGTAGGTAGGACCGTGTGCCGTTAATTGGCCCGGTGGATAAATCAGATAATATCCGTAGAATACCTAGTGGGATGGTGCTGGTTCAAATCACCATCACCTAGAGTCGGTAGGACCGTGTGCCGTTAATTGGCCCGGTGGATAAATCAGATAATAGCTGTAGAATACCTAGTAGGATGGTGCTGGTTCAAATCACCATCACCTAGAGTAGGTAGGTGTTCAGATAAGAGTATGTAGGGGCAGAGTAGGTTGAGGTGTAGATAGGGGGAGAGTAGGCGAGGGTTGGTCAGTTAGGGGGAGGAGTAGGTGAGGGGGGTAAAGTAGGGGGAGATTAGGCGAGGGGGGGCAGGCGAGGGGGAGATTAGGCGAGGGGGGGGCAGGTGAGGTGGAGAGTAGGTGAGGGGGGGGGGGCCAGGCAGGGGAAGAGTAGGTGAGGGGGGGGGGCCAGGCAGGGGAAGAGTAGGTGAGGGGGTGGCAGGCAGGGGAAGAGTAGGTGAGGGGGTGGCAGGCAGGGGGAGAGTAGGAGAGGAGGGAGGCCAGGCAGGGGGAGAGTAGGTGAGGGGGAGAGTAGGTGAGGGGGAGGCCAGGCAGGGGGAGAGTAGGTGAGGGGGGCCAGGCAGGGGGAGAGTAGGCGAGGGGGAGGCCAGGCAGGGGAGAGTAGGCGAGGGGGGCCAGGCAGGGGGAGAGTAGGAGAGGGGGGAGGCCAGGCAGGGGGAGAGTAGGTGAGGGGGAGAGTAGGTGAGGGGGAGGCCAGGCAGGGGGAGAGTAGGTGAGGGGGGCCAGGCAGGGGGAGAGTAGGCGAGGGGGAGGCCAGGCAGGGGAGAGTAGGCGAGGGGGGCCAGGCAGGGGGAGAGTAGGAGAGGGGAAGGCCAGGCAGGGGGAGAGTAGGAGAGGGGTGAGGCCAGGCAGGGGGAGAGTAGGCGAGGGGTGAGGCCAGGCAGGGGAGAGTAGGAGAGGAGGGATGCCAGGCAGAGGTCATCATGACTATTTTTTTTTATAATTATTAAATATATATATTTTTTCTAAAATTATAATTAAAACTAGGAAGAGCCCCCTTGCCTACTCTCCCCCTGCCTGGCCTCCCACCTCTCCTACTCTCCCCCTGCCTGGCCTCCCGCCACTCCTACTCTAACCCTGCCTGGCCTGCCCCCTCACCTACTCTCCCCCTGCCTGGCCCCCCTCGACTACTCTCCCCCTGCCTGGCCTCCCTCCTCTCCTACTCTCCCCCTGCCTGGCCCCCCTGGCCTACTCTCCCCCTGCCTGGCCCCCCTCACCTACTCTCCCCCTGCCTGGCCTCCCTCCTCTCCTACTCTCCCCCTGCCTGGCCCCCCTCGCCTACTCTCCCCCTGCCTGGCCTCCCCCCTCGCCTACTCTCCCCCTGCCTGGCCTCCCTCCTCTCCTACTCTCCCCGGCCCCCCTCGCCTACTCTCCCCCTGCCTGGCCTCTCCCCTCTCCTACTCTCCCCCTGCCTGGACTCCCTTCTCTCCTACTCTCCCCCAGCCTGGCCACCCTCGCCTACTCTCCCCCTGCCTGCCACCCCCTCACCTACTCTTCCCCTGCCTGGCCCCCCCCTCGCCTACTCTCCACCTCGCCTGCCCCCCCCCCCCTCGCCTAATCTCCCCCTACCTGACCCCCCTCACCTACTCCTCCACCTAACTGACCAACCCTTGCCTACTCTCCCCCTATCTACACCTCAACCTACTCTGCCCCTACATACTCTTACCTGACCCCCTACCTACTCTAGGTGATGGTGATTTGAACCAGCACCATCCTACTAGGTATTATGTGATTTATCCACCGGGCCAATTAACAGCACATGGTCCTACCTACTCTAGGTGATGGTGATTTGAACCAGCACCATCCCACTAGGTATTCTACAGATATTATCTGACTTATCCACCGGGCCAATTAACGGCACACGGTCCTACCTACTCTAGGTGATGGTGATTTGAACCAGCACCATCCTATGTCGGGTTTGAACCGGCAGACTTCTACTAGGTATTCTATGGATATTATCTGATTTATCCACCAGGCCACTTAACTGCACACACTCCTACTTACTGTAGGTGTTGGAGATTTGAACTAGCACCATCCTAGTAGGAGTATGTCGGCCGGCATACTTCTACTAGGTATTCTACGGATATCATCTGATTTATCCACAGGGCCACTCCTACTCTAGGTGTCAGTGATTTGAACGATCACCGCCTACTAGGAGTATGTCGGGTTTGAACCGGCACACTTCTACTAGGTATACTACGGATAACATCTGACTTATCCGCTGGGCCACTTACCGGCACACAATCATGGTGAATTTCTGGGCTGCTTTAAAGTTGTCCTTCAGGAAATCAGTTTGCAAAGCAAAGTGTCACAGTTATGCCTAATGTGGGATTTGAACCCTGGACCTGTGGCTCCCAAGGACAGCCTCTCATCACACTGAGCTAACTGATGGTTACTACAACACAGCTTTTCTGTGCTACTTGATGTAAGTGTGGAAAGCAAAGTGTAACAGTAAAGACTGTGGTGGGATTGCACCCTGGACCTTTATTTTTTTGTTTGAACTTGAGTGGGGTTTGAACCGACCATCTCCTGATCATGTGGCAGCGTCCTAACACACTGAGCCACTGGGTCCAGACAATTCACACTGCTTTTTTGTTGGTTTTCTTCTTCTGAAATCGGTCTTGAAAGTAAAGACTTGAGTGGGGTTTGAACTCACCATCTCCCGATCATGTGGCAGCGTCCTAACACACAGCGCCACTGGTTCCAGACAATTCAACTGCTTTTGTGTTGGTTTTCTTCTTCTGAAATCGGTCTTGAAAGTAAAGACTTGGGTGGGGTTTGAACTGACCATCTCCCGATCATGTGGGAGGGTTCTATCACACTGCGCCACTGGTTCCAGGCTATTCACACTGCTTTTTTGTTCGTTTTCTTCATCTGAAATCGGTCTTGAAAGTAAAGACTTGAGTGGGGTTTGAACTCACCATCTCCCGATCATGTGGCAGTGTCATAACACACTGTGCCACTGGTTCCAGACAATTCAACTGCTTTTTTGTTGGTTTTCTTCTTCTGAAATCGGTCTTGAAAGTAAAGACTTGCGTGGGGTTTGAACTCACCATCTCCCGATCATGTGGCAGCGTCTTAACACACTGCACCACTGGTTCCAGACAATTCAACTGCTTTTTTGTTGGTTTTCTTCTTCTGAAATCGGTCTTGAAAGTAAAGACTTCAGTGGGGTTTGAACTCACCATCTCCCGATCATTTGGCAGCGTCCTAACACACTGCGCCACTGGTTCCAGACAATTCAAATGCTTTTTTGTTGGTTTTCTTCTTCTGAAATCGGCCTTGAAAGTAAAGACTTGGGTGGGGTTTGAACTGACCATCTCCCGATCATGTGGGAGGGTTCTATCACACTGCGCCACTGGTTCCAGGCTATTCACACTGCTTTTTTGTTCGTTTTCTTCATCTGAAATCGGTCTTGAAAGTAAAGACTTGAGTGGGGTTTGAACTCACCATCTCCCGATCATGTGGCAGTGTCATAACACACTGTGCCACTGGTTCCAGACAATTCAACTGCTTTTTTGTTGGTTTTCTTCTTCTGAAATCGGTCTTGAAAGTAAAGACTTGCGTGGGGTTTGAACTCACCATCTCCCGATCATGTGGCAGCGTCTTAACACACTGCACCACTGGTTCCAGACAATTCAACTGCTTTTTTGTTGGTTTTCTTCTTCTGAAATCGGTCTTGAAAGTAAAGACTTCAGTGGGGTTTGAACTCACCATCTCCCGATCATTTGGCAGCGTCCTAACACACTGCTCCACTGGTTCCAGACAATTCAAATGCTTTTTTGTTGGTTTTCTTCTTCTGAAATCGGTCTTGAAAGTAAAGACTTGAGTGTGGTTTGAACTGACCATCTCCCGATCATGTGGGAGGGTTCTATCACACTGCGCCACTGGTTTCAGGCTATTCACACTGCTTTTTTGTTCGTTTTCTTCATCTGAAATCGGTCTTGAAAGTAAAGACTTGAGTGGGGTTTGAACTCAACATCTCCCGATCATGTGGCAGTGTCATAAAACACTGTGCCACTGGTTCCAGACAATTCAACTGCTTTTTTGTTGGTTTTCTTCTTCTGAAATTGGTCTTGAAAGTAAAGACTTGAGTGGGGTTTGAACTCATCATCTCCCGATCATGTGGGAGCGTTCTAACACACTGCACCACTGGTTCCAGACAATTCAACTGCTTTTTTGTTGGTTTTCTTCTTCTGAAATTGGTCTTGAAAGTAAAGACTTGAGTGGGGTTTGAACTCATCATCTCCCGATCATGTGGCAGCGTTCTAACACACTGCGCCACTGGTTCCAGACAATTCACACTGCTTTCTTGTTTGTTTTGTTCTGGTACTATATGGTAACCAATCTGGTACCAGACAACTAGGGTTAGGGTTAGGGTTAGGGTTAGGGTTAGGGTTAGGGTTATGGCTAGTGTCCGTTGGGGGGTAATTGGGTGATTTAACATGGAGTTGATGAGAAACCGTGAAACACCCAACCCACCCTCAACAAAATCCGGGATGCCTTCAACTTGATAAGAAAACGGATTAATGGGATTGATATGCCTTTGAATGTGTTGGTTGATAGGTCATTGGTTTTCTTCTTCTGAAATCGGTCTTGAAAGTAAAGACTTGAGTGGGGTTTGAACTCACCATCTCCTGATCATGTGGCAGTGTCCTAACACACTGCGCCACTGGTTCCAGTCAATTCAACTGCTTTTTTGTTGGTTTTCTTCTTCTGAAATCGGTCTTGAAAGTAAAGACTTGAGTGGGGTTTGAACTCACCATCTCCCGATCATGTGGCAGCGTTCTAACACACTGCACCCAGACAATTCACAGTGCTTTTGTTTTGCTTTTCTTCTTCTGAAATCGGTCTTGAAAGTAAAGACTTGAGTGGGGTTTGAACTCACCATCTCCCTATCATGTGGCAGTGTCATAACACACTGTGCCACTGGTTCCAGACAATTCAACTGCTTTTTTATTGGTTTTCTTCTTCTGAAATCGGTCTTGAAAGTAAAGACTTGCGTGGGGTTTGAACTCACCATCTCCCGATCATGTGGCAGCGTCTTAACACACTGCACCACTGGTTCCAGAAAATTCAACTGCTTTTTTGTTGGTTTTCTTCTTCTGAAATCGGTCTTGAAAGTAAAGACTTGAGTGGGGTTTGAACTCACCATCTCCCGATCATGTGGAAGCGTTCTAACACACTGCACCACTGGTTCCAGACAATTCACAGTGCTTTTGTTTTGCTTTTCTTCTTCTGAAATCGGTCTTGAAAGTAAAGACTTGAGTGGGGTTTGAACTCACCATCTCCCGATCATTTGGCAGCGTCCTAACACACTGCTCCACTGGTTCCAGACAATTCAACTGCTTTTTTGTTGGTTTTCTTCTTCTGAAATCGGTCTTGAAAGTAAAGACTTGAGTGGGGTTTGAACTGACCATCTCTCGATCATGTGGGAGGGTTCTATCACACTGCGCCACTGGTTTCAGGCTATTCACACTGCTTTTTTGTTCGTTTTCTTCATCTGAAATCGGTCTTGAAAGTAAAGACTTCAGTGGGGTTTGAACTCACCATCTCCCGATCATGTGGCAGTGTCATAACACACTGTGCCACTGGTTCCAGACAATTCAACTGCTTTTTTGTTGGTTTTCTTCTTCTGAAATTGGTCTTCAAAGTAAAGACTTGAGTGGGGTTTGAACTCATCATCTCCCGATCATGTGGGAGCGTTCTAACACACTGCGCCACTGGTTCCAGACAATTCACACTGCTTTTTTGTTGGTTTTCTTCTTCTGAAATCGGTCTTGAAAGTAAAGACTTGAGTGGTGTTTGAACTCACCATCTCCCGAACATGTGGCAGCGTTCTAACACACTGCGCCACTGGTTCCAGACAATTCACACTGCTTTCTTGTTTGTTTTGTTCTGGTACTATATGGTAACCAATCTGTTACCAGACAACTAGGGTTAGGGTTAGGGTTAGGGTTAGGGTTAGGGTTATGGCTAGTGTCCGTTGGGGGGTAATTGGGTGATTTAACATGGAGTTGATGAGAAACCGTGAAACACCCAACCCACCCTCAACAAAATCCGGGATGCCTTCAACTTGATAAGAAAACGGATTAATGGGATTGATATGCCTTTGAATGTGTTGGTTGATAGGTCGTTGGTTTTCTTCTTCTGAAATCGGTCTTGAAAGTAAAGACTTGAGTGGGGTTTGAACTCACCATCTCCCGATCATGTGGCAGTGTCCTAACACACTGCGCAACTGGTTCCAGTCAATTCAACTGCTTTTTTGTTGGTTTTCTTCTTCTGAAATCGGTCTTGAAAGTAAAGACTTGAGTGGGGTTTGAACTCACCATCTCCTGATCATGTGGCAGCGTTCTAACACACTGCACCACTGGTTCCAGACAATTCACAGTGCTTTTGTTTTGCTTTTCTTCTTCTGAAATCGGTCTTGAAAGTAAAGACTTGAGTGGGGTTTGAACTCACCATCTCCCGATCATGTGGCAGCGTCTTACCACACTGCACCACTGGTTCCAGACAATTCAACTGCTTTTTTGTTGGTTTTCTTCTTCTGAAATCGGTCTTGAAAGTAAAGACTTGAGTGGGGTTTGAACTGACCATCTCCCGATCATGTGGGAGGGTTCTATCACACTGCGCCACTGGTACCAGGCTATTCACACTGCTTTTTTGTTCGTTTTCTTCATCTGAAATCGGTCTTGAAAGTAAAGACTTGAGTGGGGTTTGAACTCACCATCTCCCTATCATGTGGCAGTGTCATAACACACTGTGCCACTGGTTCCAGACAATTCAACTGCTTTTTTATTGGTTTTCTTCTTCTGAAATCAGTCTTGAAAGTAAAGACTTGCGTGGGGTTTGAACTCACCATCTCCCGATCATGTGGCAGCGTCTTAACACACTGCACCACTGGTTCCAGACAATTCAACTGCTTTTTTGTTGGTTTTCTTCTTCTGAAATCGGTCTTGAAAGTAAAGACTTGAGTGGGGTTTGAACTCACCATCTCCCGATCATGTGGCAGCGTTCTAACACACTGCACCACTGGTTCCAGACAATTCACAGTGCTTTTGTTTTGCTTTTCTTCTTCTGAAATCGGTCTTGAAAGTAAAGACTTGAGTGGGGTTTGAACTCACCATCTCCCGATCATTTGGCAGCGTCCCAACACACTGCTCCACTGGTTCCAGACAATTCAACTGCTTTTTTGTTGGTTTTCTTCTTCTGAAATCGGTCTTGAAAGTAAAGACTTGGGGGGGGTTTGAACTGACCATCTCCCGATCATGTGGGAGGGTTCTATCACACTGCGCCACTGGTTTGAGGCTATTCACACTGCTTTTTTGTTCGTTTTCTTCATCTGAAATCGGTCTTGAAAGTAAAGACTTCAGTGGGGTTTGAACTCAACATCTCCCGATCATTTGGCAGCGTCCTAACACACTGCGCCACTGGTTCCAGACAATTCAACTGCTTTTTTGTTGGTTTTCTTCTTCTGAAATCGGTCTTGAAAGTAAAGACTTGAGTGGGGTTTGAACTGACCATCTCTCGATCATGTGGGAGGGTTCTATCACACTGCGCCACTGGTTTCAGGCTATTCACACTGCTTTTTTGTTCGTTTTCTTCATCTGAAATCGGTCTTGAAAGTAAAGACTTGAGTGGGGTTTGAACTCACCATCTCCCGATCATGTGGCAGTGTCATAACACACTGTGCCACTGGTTCCAGACAATTCAACTGCTTTTTTGTTGGTTTTCTTCTTCTGAAATTGGTCTTCAAAGTAAAGACATGAGTGGGGTTTGAACTCATCATCTCCCGATCATGTGGGAGCGTTCTAACACACTGCGCCACTGGTTCCAGACAATTCACACTGCTTTTTTGTTGGTTTTCTTCTTCTGAAATTGGTCTTCAAAGTAAAGACATGAGTGGGGTTTGAACTCACCATCTCCCGAACATGTGGCAGCGTTCTAACACACTGCGCCACTGGTTCCAGACAATTCACACTGCTTTCTTGTTTGTTTTGTTCTGGTACTATATGGTAACCAATCTGTTACCAGACAACTAGGGTTAGGGTTAGGGTTAGGGTTATGGCTAGTGTCCGTTGGGGGGTAATTGGGTGATTTAACATGGAGTTGATGAGAAACCGTGAAACACCCAACCCACCCTCAACAAAATCCGGGATGCCTTCAACTTGATAAGAAAACAGATTCATGGGATTGATATGCCTTTGAATGTGTTGGTTGATAGGTCGTTGGTTTTCTTCTTCTGAAATCGGTCTTGAAAGTAAAGACTTGAGTGGGGTTTGAACTCACCATCTCCCGATCATGTGGCAGTGTCCTAACACACTGCGCCACTGGTTCCAGTCAATTCAAATGCTTTTTTGTTGGTTTTCTTCTTCTGAAATCGGTCTTGAAAGTAAAGACTTGAGTGGGGTTTGAACTCACCATCTCCCGATCATGTGGCAGCGTTCTAACACACTGCACCACTGGTTCCAGACAATTCACAGTGCTTTTGTTTTGCTTTTCTTCTTCTGAAATCGGTCTTGAAAGTAAAGACTTGAGTGTGGTTTGAACTCACCATCTCCCGATCATGTGGCAGCTTTCTAACACACTGCGCCACTGGTTCCAGACAATTCACACTGCTTTTTCGTTTGTTTTGTTCTGGTACCATATGGTAACCAATCTGGTACCAGACAACTAGGGTTAGGGTTAGGGTTAGGGTTAGGTGATGGACAAGATGGAAGTGATGATGAATGATAATTTTAACTGACAAGAAAGGAAACGGGTAACAATCAGTAGTGCAAAAAAACCAAAGGCATAATCAGACTTAAGCCGCGTTAACACCAAGGAAGCTAGAAGCAGCTTCTTGCTTCGTGCTCCCATGTTATCTCTATGTATACCAGCTTTTTCGTTTTGAAGCTTGGAATGAACAGCTTTTTTTTGCGTGCTTTTGTTCTCCTGAAAACTCAACTTTGACGCAGCTTTTAAAAGCTGGGTTTTGGCTTCGAGTTTTCACATTTTTCAAATCTGAACAAAAAAAAAAGGAAAAAAATTGCAAATTTCTGTTTGCTGGACTCAAACAGAATTATACTAAGGCACCACCATTTTTGTGATTTTTGTTTAGTTTTTTCCCATTTTTCAATTCTGAACAGAAAAAGGAAAAAAATAGCAATTTTCTTTTTGCTGGATTAAATTGAACAAACATACTTATACTAAGGTCCCTTGACCAGTTTTTGTGATTTTTGGTTTAGCGTTTTCCCATTTTTCAATTCTGAACAAAAAAAGGAAAAACTAGCAAATTAAACGAACAAAAATCACAAATATGTTTTTTATATGTTGGATTCAAATTCAAATAAGGCAATTATACTAAGGTCCCCTGACGCTATAGCCCATCGTCTCGGAGCGATTTTCGTCTTTTTTCAAATCCTCAAAAATGATGAAAAACGGCATGCTAAAGTATGCCGTTCGATATGGGCTATATCCCATGGTCAAAAATGATGAAAAACGAGGATTTGAAAAAAAGACAAAAATCGCTCCGAGGAGTGATTTTCGTCTTTTTCAAATCCTCAAAAATGATGAAAAACGGAATGCTAAATTATGCCGTTCGAGACCATGGGTTATAGCCCATCGTCTAGGAGTGATTTCCGTCTTTTTTCAAATCCTCAAAAATGATGAAAAACGGCATGCTAAAGTATGCCGTTCGAGACCATGGGCTATAGCCCATCGTTTCGAAGTGATCTTCGTCTTTTTTTCAAATCTTCAAAATTGATGAAAAACGGCATGCTATAGTATGCCGTTCGATATGGGCTAAATCCCATGGTCAAAAATGATGAAAAACGAGGATTTGAAAAAAAGACGAAAATCGCTCCGAGACCAAGGGCTATAGCCCATCGTTTCGAAGTGATCTTCGTCTTTTTTTCAAATCTTCAAAATTGATGAAAAACGGCATGCTATAGTATGCCGTTCGATATGGGCTATAGCCCATGGTCAAAAATGATGAAAAACGAGGATTTGAAAAAAAGTCTCTGAGTGATTTTCGTCTTTTTTCAAATCCTCAAAAATGATGAAAAACGGCGTGCTATAGTATGCCGTCCGAGGCCATGGGCTATAGCCCATGGTCTCGGAGTGATTTTCGTCTTTTTTTCAAATCCTCAAAACAGATGAAAAACGGCATGCTATAGTATGCCGTCCGAGGACATGGGCTATAGGGCTATAGCCCATGGACTCGGAGTGATTTTCGTCTTTTTTTCAAATCCTCAAAAATGATGAACGATGTCATGCTATAGTATGCCGTCTGAGGCCATGGGCTGAACTTGAACCCATGACCTGTGGCTCACATAGACAGCAGCTTATCACAGAGTGCTACCATGTTCTCTGAGAATCTCCTCAGCTTTCCATCTCTTTCCAGTTCTCTTCTGGATGTTATTCTCCATAACATGCTGCAGAGTGAAAGTAGGAGTAACTCAGCCGGATTTGAACTCACAACCTCTGGCTCACATGGACGTCATCTGAACAAGGGGTCCACTGAGATCTCAGTGATTTTTAGGTTGTAAGTTGTTCTTCTTGGTGTCACTTTTCAAATGGGGCCTTGGGATCATGTAC
Source organism: Electrona antarctica (assembly GCF_951216825.1). Lineage (NCBI taxonomy): Eukaryota > Metazoa > Chordata > Actinopteri > Myctophiformes > Myctophidae > Electrona > Electrona antarctica. The sequence goes on along the minus strand of NC_136800.1, from coordinate 25,865,420 downwards.
AGAGCATTTGAATGGTGCTGTGCATCAAAGGTGTCTTTAGTGCTTTTAAGTGTTATCATGGATGTTAATCAGATAATACAGAGGAGAAACCATGACAGGACACAAACAGCCTCCCCATTGGTGGATGTGATCCTGGCTGGTGTTACGCGTCATGCAGCGCCTGTGTGTTTTTTGAGTGGTGTAAACCACTCCTACAACTGGCTTTTTTGTGCAGAAAAAATGAGCATGGTTGCTATGTTCACCCTGTTGTAATGACGTAATGAAATCACACCCGGGTGAACAGGGTGAACATAGCAACCATGCTCATTTTTTCTGCACAAACAAAGCCAGGTAATGAAATCACACCCGGGTGTGATTTCGTTACGTCAGACATGATTTCATTACGTCAGACAGACCTTACACCACTCAGTTCACACGGGTGTGATTTTGTTGACGCTTGGCTCGTCGACTAGAGATTATGTCACGTTCTTAAAAAAAAATCTACTTCCTTCTTTAGGTACGCATGCATTCACATTGGAACGATCCGTATCTGAATACACTTCAACGGTCCAGAGACCCACCCCCCATGCGGTCTCGGGGACGGTTGGGCGATCCGCTCCCGGGAACGGTACGCATCATTCACACTAACACAACATCTGCCAAGTGGTCCCGAGTGTGAACCCGGGACCATAGTGTGAATTGCCCCTAAGGCACTGGTGTGGTACTCCTGGTTTTCCAGAACGGTGTTCAAGTCCCTGCAGTGCTCTGCTCAATGTGTTAATTGCATTTACATGGTTTATTTTAATGTTCTGCTCATTGTGTTGCCTTTTCATAGATGATAGATGATAACCCCCAGGTCACGCTTTTTCGTCACGTTTTTTCGTCACGCTTTTTCGTCACGCTTTTTCGTCACGCTTTTTCTCTGAGTGATTTTTGTCTTTTTTTCAAATCCTCAAAAAAATATGAAAAACGGCATGCTATAGTATGCCGTCCGAGACCATGGTAAAAAATGATGAAAAACGAGGATTTGAAAAAAAGACGAAAGTCACTCCGAGACCATGGGCTATTGTCTCGAGTGATTTTCGTCTTTTTTTTAAATCCACAAAAATGATGAAAAACGGCATGCTATAGTATACCGTCCGATATGGGCTATAATAGTATGTCGCTTTCTCCTCGATTTTCATCTTTCTCTCAAAACCTCAAAAATCGAGAAAAACGACATGCTATAGTATGCCGTCCGAGACCATGGGCTATAGTCCATTGTCTCGAGTGATTTTCGTCTTTTTTTCAAATCCACAAAAATGATGAGAAACGGCATGCTATAGTATACCGTCCAATATGGGCTATAATAGTATGTCGCTTTCTCCTCGATTTTCATCTTTCTCTCAAATCCTCAAAAATGATGAAAAACGGCATGCTATAGTATGCCATCTGAGATGGGCTACAGCCCATGGTCAAAAATGATGAAAAACGAGGATTTGAAAAAAGACGAAAATCACTCCGAGACCATGGGCTATAGTCCATTGTCTCGAGTGATTTTCGTCTTTTTTTCAAATCCTCAAAAATGATGAAAAACGGCATGCTATAGTATGCCGTCCGACATGGGCTATAATAGTATGTCGCTTTCTCCTCGATTTTCATCTTTCTCTCAAAACCTCAACAATCGAGAAAAACGACATGCTATAGTATGCCGTCCGAGACCATGGGCTATAGCCCATGGTCTCGGAGTGATTTTCGTCTTTTTTTCAAATCCTCAAAAATGATGAAAAACGGCATGCTATAGTATGCCATCTGAGATGGGCTACAGCCCATGGTCAAAAATGATGAAAAACGAGGATTTGAAAAAAGACGAAAATCACTCCGAGACCATGGGCTATAGTCCATTGTCTCGAGTGATTTTCGTCTTTTTTTCAAATCCTCAAAAATGATGAAAAACGGCATGCTATAGTATGCCGTCCGATATGGGCTATAATAGTATGTCGCTTTCTCCTCGATTTTCATCTTTCTCTCAAAACCTCAACAATCGAGAAAAACGACATGCTATAGTATGCCGTCCGAGACCATGGGCTATAGTCCATTGTCTCGAGTGATTTTCGTCTTTTTTTCAAATCCTCAAAAATGATGAAAAACGGCATGCTATAGTATGCCGTCCGAGACCATGGGATATAGCCCATGGTCAAAAATGATGAAAAACGAGGATTTGAAAAAAAGACGAAAAGCACTCCGAGACCATGGGCTATAGTCCATGGTCTCGGAGTGATTTTCGTCTTTTTTTCAAATCCTCAAAAAAGATGAAAAACGGCATGCTATAGTATGCCGTCCGAGGACATGGGCTATAGCCCATGGTCTCGGAGTGATTTTCGTCTTTTTTTCAAATCCTCAAAAATGATGAACAATGGCATGCTATAGTATGCCGTCTGAGGCCATGGGCTGAACTTGAACCCATGACCTGTGGCTCACATAGACAGCAGCTTATCACAGAGTGCCACCATGCTCTCTGAGAATCTCCTCAGCTTTCCATCTCTTTCCAGTTCTCTTCTGGATGTTATTCTCCATAACATGCTGCAGAGTGAAAGTAGGAGGAACTCAGCTGGATTTGAACTCACAACCTCTGGCTCACATGGACGTCATCTGATTCTGAACAAGGGTGCCACTGAGATCTCAGTGATTTTTAGGTTGTAAGTTGTTCTTCTTGGTGTCACTTTTCAAATGGGGCCTTGGGATCATGTACAGAGCATTTGAATGGTGCTGTGCATCAAAGGTGTCTTTAGTGCTTTTAAGTGTTATCGTGGATGTTAATCAGATAATACAGAGGAGAAACCTTGACAGGACACAGACAGCCTCCCCATTGGTGGATGTGATCCTGGCAGCCAGCCCAGGTGTGTTCTGGTCCTGTTGATTGAGCTGAGAAGGACCTATAAACCTTCAAGGTTTATAGGTCCTGCACTGCTCAATCAGCAGGACCAGAACACACACTCGTTACTTTTCTTCCAGTTTATTATACTCGTCGTCACGCTATACTAGTCCTACATACCTACACCTAGAAACCCCATTCAAACCTACTTAGGTTCATCTTACGGTGGACATGTTTGCCTGAAAAGGAATCTTTGAAATGTTTCATAGTTTTAGCAATAAAGAACTCAGCTGGATTTGAACTCACAACCTCTGGCTCACATGGACGTCATCTGAACAAGGGTGCCACTGAGCTCTCAGTGATTTTTAGGTTGTAAGTTGTTCTTCTTGGTGTCACTTTTCAAATGGGGCCTTGGGATCATGTACAGAGCATTTGAATGGTGCTGTGCATCAAAGGTGTCTTTTACTCCACTCCGCCCTCTACACCAGGGGTTCTCAACGTTTTTGGCCGGGGACCCCCGAAAATGCTTTGGCAACGTCTCGGGACCCCCGCCCCGCCCCCTCCCGACCCCCAATATAAATTGACTGCTACAATAACCTTAAACCATTTTGGGCGGGAACCCCTTTTGGTGTTTTAAGCATTGTTATAATTTAGCTATTTAAAAATAGCAGATCATAGCGCGCCACCGAGTGGCGCGCTATGAGCTTGTAGGTCTGCTATTTTTGAAAAATCGAGGGGTCGCGACCCACGGGTTGAGAACCCCTGCTCTACACCAGATTTTTCCTTCCGGTGAAATATTTTCTTTTGTGGCCAAAAAGTGCATTTTATGTGTGGTGGGGGGCTCAGGGTGTGTCCACCAGGAAAAGTAGGCTTTCAACTCCACAAAACCGTCTTTGTTTATTACAGTAAAATTTTTAACTCATATCTTTGCTTCTGGGGTCAGCGGGCAATTACATATAATGTTTGGGGTCCTTGGTCCTAGTTTGAGAATCACTGACATAGAAAGGTCATGATTTAGAAGACATTTTGTAGAATCTTGCCTCAGTCCTAAATGGGTTAAAAAATGGAAAACACTAGTGAGAATAAATTAATTCACCTCTTTTAACAATCTTTCTAGCTGTAGTCTTAGTCTAGTAGTTTAAATAGGCGAGAAAATGGAGGGAAATGTAAGAGACATTTTTGGTATGTATTTATGCGAATACAAAGCTAGATTGAAATATACATTTTGCTACAAGGAGAGTACAAAAAAAACATGACAGTATCTTGACAGTTGAGTTGACAGATAATTTCTCAGTATGTGCGGTCACCTCCAACTATGAGTTACAAGAAAACCAAGACTTGAGATTGACACTGAGAAAGGCATATCATGATAATGACCTTTCTGAATATAAATATTCTTTATACATTACATCCATGGTACATTCAAAATAAATAGAAATAAAACAAAATGACAAGTCAAATTCAGACCACCTCTCTCTTTCATACTGTACTACAGTACCAGTCAAGGCACAAAAACATAATCAACCAAAACAGAACCCACAACCCACAACCACTACCACTAAGCATACACCCCCCAAATGTCTGATTTCAAACCCAGTAAAGAACCAAAACTGCTACCCTAAAACCCCAAACACAAGTAATAAACTCAATATCTCCAACACTAATCATTCACCAGTGGTTCTTATCAATCTTTGCAGACCACAACTGCCCAAAATAATCATATTTGAAATGGGGAACCCAACCAAAATAATCATATTTGAACTGGGGATGCCCCAAAATAATTATATTTGAACTCCCCCCCCCCCCCCGAACGAGCGATCAGCTATAGCTTGGAGATCGGCTATTTTATTTTTCTGCCTCTTTCTTATATCATTTGACAATTTGGCCAATGTTCGACCCATTTTTATAGTAGCCTATAGTGTGTTGATTACTTTTGATGTATAGTAATGGTATTTATTTATTTTACTTTTTTGCGGGGACCCCCAACTTAGAATCACTGCCCTATACACCACAGAGACCCCACCTTCTACACCACAGCAGAGGTTTACACTGGCACTAAATAACAGACTAAAACTTTTTGTGGCACATTTGATACAGGCTTGGTTATCTGAACAGGATGAATCCTATAACCACTTAAACCCCATGGGCTTCTAGGTCCGCTCCTCCTAAGCCCCCTCCCCCCTTCATAACTTGTTGCAAGATGATGTGAGCTTTCCACCCAATGTTCTCCCCAGAATATAGAGATGCTATGGTTTATGTGGTTACATGAAGGGAAGAGACACATCTGTGCCAAATGGAGTAAAAAATCTAACTGGTTGTGGTTTTCAGTCCTGGTTAGACAGCTAGGAGGAGTAGAGGACAGCGACTTAAGGATGTTGTTTCATACAAACGGCCACTTACCTTTGACTCATTTCTGATCATCTCAATGGGCTCTATGCACGGCGGCCATATTGGAAAGAAAAAATGGAGCCTCTTCCTTACTTAGTGTTACCAATGATTAAGGCTCTGTTCCATTCCTGTGCACGTTGGCTCACTGGAAACTGGTCCAGGTTCCCTCATGGTTCCTTGATGGGGTTCCAAAGAGACCTAACTCTGAGAGTGTACAAATGGACGGGTCCATTTGGTTCCATTTGTACACTCTCAGAGTTGGGGGTTGTTGAAATATATTTAAAAAGAAGTTTGAGAACCACTGTGCTACACTAAATGGAACAGAGCCTTATTAAGTTAGTATAATTTGTAAGCCCTGTGAAGGAAGTAAGGAAGGAAGAGGCACAATTTATGCTGCTGCTGTGCCTATAGAAAGTAAACAGGGAGGTGGAAGAGTGCTCTGTCTTTTTGAGGGGTGATAGCCCCTCCTGTGTCCAGCTTTTGGTGTATGCTGTGCACAAACTTTGTCCTACACAAACATAAAATCCCATTGACAATGAATGGACAATTTTGAGTGTTTGTGTAAACACAAACATTGCGTAACACAAACATTGAAGACGAAGGTGAGGACGCAAATTCTGATTGGCTGGAGTGAGATGATGTATGATGATAAGATCGCCGCTCACTTCACACGGGTGTGATTTTCTCACATCATCGCACATTGCATTGCACCTGTAGTAGAAGCAGAGCCTCGTTGACAGGGAGAAGTGTTCATGGTTTCCATCCGTTACGCTTTGCTTCTTCTGCATGCTTCTTCTTTCAAGACTGTGCAGTGTTTGGGCAGCAACTAGTTACCAAGTAATGTGTTAGTGAAATATTATCACTTATCCCCAGTAACCAATCAGCTGTAACCAGGCACAGGCTTCTGCATCAGAACTGCCTGGTGACAACTAATCCCAGAGCAGCATTATGGTGTGGGCCAATGGGGCCCCGGTTAACACAGTGGTTCTCAACCTTTTCAAGCCGTGATTGAACTGGGGACCGCCCATCATGAGTAGCACTTGGAATGTCGAAGTTGAGGCATTACATTTTCGGTTCCACAGATACATATTGTGTTTCTTTCTTATATAACTTGAAAACGTGGCCAATGTTTGACCAGTTCTTATAGTAGGCCTACAGTTACTTTTCATGCGGTAATGGACTTTCTCTTTTCTTTCTTTCTGAGGTATTAAAATGGTCTTAAAGGTGAAATTGTCACTTCACTGTCACCTGGGACCCCCCATCAAATAATAAATCATGTGGGGAACCCCCTGGGGGTCCCGACCCACGGGTTAAGAACCACTGGGTTAACGTTCAAACATGTGGCCCCTCAAACTACAAGGCCTCTGGCTGTCCTACAGGGCCCTGTTTTTCAATGGCCCCTACAGCCGTTAGTAGTGTGTTTGTGTGCCCACCCTTCTGGATAGAGTGGGGAGGGTAGGGCTTGAAAGACAATTGAGAATCTGCCCAGCAACAGCGTCTGTCACACGGAGGTGACGCGGATCACCACTTCCCCCGAATCGCTGTGCGGGACCAGGCCGTCCCTGGCGGGGACCAGGGAGGGACAGGGGAAACAGCAGAGCCACGATGTCCAGGGTACGTGGGGGCCACCGTTGAGCTGTGTGGGGGGCCGCAAGGGCCCGCCATCGGGCCCCAGGGTGACCAGGGGCAGCCACAGCGTCCGGGGGGGCACGAGGGTCCGTTGTCGCTCGTCTGCGCCCATCTCCTCCATGTCGACGGCCTTGTCGTAGCCCTGGACGTCCCAGTGGAGGTTGACAGCCCGCCAGCGCATGAACACGTTGTGCACCGCTGCCCCCTCGTGGACGATCAGGCCTATTACAACCAGGAAAAGACAGTCTGTTTATATATTTATGGAGTAAACATCTTATGTGAGGATGAGATATATATATAATTATATATATTTATATTAGACGTGTTTAGTTTCTACTCCCTCCTGTTGTGACTGACTGACAGTGTGACTGAGTTATTGTTGTCCTAGTCTTCTTTGTCTTGTCCCATGTTTTTTCCCTTTTTCTCTTTCTTTTCTGGATGGGGGCATGCTAAGAATACCTAAACTATAAACCTATAAGGTATAATGAATAAAACAAGAGTGTTTACGGACCCACGCAGACCAGGTCCATGAAGCCGTACATGGCGTAGCAGATCTGGAAGAGGACGTCTCGCCGCTGCCACACGGCCTGCGGAGAGAGAGCCGACCACAGCAGCCAGGAGATGCTGGACACCAGGAACACCGAGCCCAGCACCACCGCCACGATCTGGACCTTCTCCACCAGCGACATGTTGATGGCCTGCCACTGTTAAGAGCACAACACACACACACACACACACACACACACACACACACACACACACACACACACACACACACACACACACACACACACACACACACACAAACACACACACACACACACACACACACACACACACAATGAGCTTTGTTGATGGCCTGCCATGTTGGAACAACACACAGGGTAAGGGCTTTGACCAGTAAGGGCTTTGAAAATGAACACACAAAAACACTTGTGTGAACTGAGGGGCGCCCACTCTGTTTATATCGGCCACATGGCGTCGTTACGTCGTCATTTAGTGCCCTAAACAAACATTAAACATTAAACATTCGTTTCCCTTAATCTCCAAAGTAACTAGTATGACAGTATTAAGTATGACATATTTTAAAAAAGAGAAGAAAAGAAAGGTAAAAGTACCTCAAAATGTTACTTCCCACCATTGTAAACAGTTGAGGTTGCACTAGTTCTCTCAGAGCTACTGTACTTCCCCCACATTATGACAACAAAGAGATGTGGACTTTACAACCTCCACTATATCATCAGATTAGGAGGAAAGGTAGGAAAAAACTAAACTAAACAGAAAACAAAAACATTCCTGCAACACAAAAAATGTTGCTCTTATGTTCTTTCTTCCGTTCCATTGTCTGTAACTGCCGTACTCTGGGGGTTCTGTTGTTGAGTGTTATAAGTGTTTCCTGACTGTTCTAGGATAACTGCTGGCTTGCATAGTGTCTTCAGACTAGGACTTAAGTCTAAGATGTACAGGTCATAAGGTTGTGTCGTCTCCTGTGCTTTGAATTTATTCATATCGTCATAGGTCTGGTTAAAGTTGCAGCCGCCAAAAATGTACAGCTCTCCATTGTATACAGGCAAATACTGGATGACCAACACAGTCTAACTCCCAACAAGTCGTCCTTTTGGAAGAAGCTGTGTGTTGAACCTGCACTTGATCTCTGTGACAAACGTTCTGATGCTGTGAAAGTGGTACACATGGCTCCCCAAGCCCCCAAATACAAACATCTTTGTGAGGAAACAAACTGTTCCCTTGCAGTCCCATAGTTTTTAATCCAGTCATTGCACTGAAACTCTTGGTACAGATCCTAACACATCAATGACAGTCCAGACCATTATCAGTCATCAATGAATCCATATTGCAAATATTTGCTCCCCGGTCGCACTATCAGCGAACAAAAAAATACAATCTTCGCAAAGTTGTTCATCATGGTCATATCTCTTACTTGTGCTGGTGTCACTACTGGATTTTTTTGCCACTTTCATTTTTCAGCCATGACCTTGGCCTGAGAACCACTGGTCTACACCTTTGTTGTCACGTGTCCCTATTTCTTCTGTTCCATTTTCTGTAACAGTCGATCTCAGTTGTTCTCTGACGTTTTCTTCTGTTGCTGTTGTGTGACATGGCTGCCAGCTCCCACCTTGTTGTTGTTGGGAGTTCCGTCTGCTCCAGGCCGTACTGAATAACCGATATCTTGGATAACATCTTCAGACTAGGACTTAAGTCTAAGATGTACAGGTCATCGGGTGTGTTATGCCCACCATAGAGGATGACACAATTTCCCACCATGCAACAGCACATCCAGGACATCTGAGACGGGCCTTTCCCCTTGATCTCAATCTTCTTCCAGGAAAAGGTCTCTGGATTGAATTTCCACACATCATTGAATGTCTGGTTAGAGTTGCAGCCACCAAATATGTACAGCTCTCCGTTGTAGGCAAAGGCTGAATGAGCCCTGCGTTGTTCTGGAAGCTGTGCAGAAGGCATGCTTACCAAGCAGTTGGTCTCTGTGTCAAACACTCTGATGGTGTTGCAGTAGTTCCACTTGTAACCCCAACCCCCAAATACAAACATCTTTGTCCCGATGATGGTGGAAGAGTGACCCGTGGCAAGTGATGGAGTGCATCTAGTGTTAATCAAAGACCAGACCATTGTGGTGGTGTCTAACTTGTAGATGTCATTGTTGTGTCTGCACAGATGAGGGATTCCTCCGTAGATATACATGACCTTTGCCAAGACACAGGCAGAGTGATGGCATCTTGGCTCCGGAACAGTTCCAGAATCCCTGGGCTCGAACCATCTGTGGGAGTCGACATCAAACGCATAAAGAGCATTACAGTAAGGCCGTCCCCCCCAGATGAAAGCGATGTCTTCTACCAGCACAGCGGTGTGGCCGTTGCGTCTGGAGGGAACCTCAGGGGGGCGGGCCCCTCTTTCCGTCGTCACCGGGGGCAACTTCCTCCAGCGTAAAGACACTGTGTTGAAGACGTAGACGCCCATCTGATTGGTGTTGCTGTAACCAAAGGAATACACCTTGTGTCCCAATGCGACAGCTGCATGGCGGTATCCCTTCGGCTCTCCTTTCAGATGCACGGTCCAGCTGTACATTTCTCTCCTCTGTGATAAAGTTGGATGTCTTCCAGACCTTCCCGGGGTTAGACCGCTGCGTAAACCTATGATATCCCATCTACTTATTGGTTCACTGGCACAAATGTCACGCAAAGTTTGACCAATCCACAAAGCCTATATGAGTTGGGTTGGCCAATGGCCAATCAACAAAGCCGATGAACTGCTGTTTTCCCGAATGTGGCAAATTGATCGTCACTGTAAACCCTGCCCAGAAAGGTTCTTGAAATCCCCCTTGCAGACAACTTAATAGTTGTTAGAAGGAGTTAAAATAAATGTTGTTTATCTGACAATTCTTTTTAAGAAGCATCCATATTATGAGGAAAGCCTTTGCAGAAAATAGCAGAAAGGACATGGTGGTGATGACGACATTGTGATGTCATAATGTAGAATTCAAAATAGTGTCACTCAAACTGACTGCCATCTGGGAGATGTCGACAGAATGTCAACATGTCGTTAACCGCTTAAAGCGCAGTCCATACTCCTTCTGACGACCAAACCTTTCCTTGGAAAGGGAGATGATGTATACAAATTGATATCATTCTGAACCGGGCGGGGAAAATGGAGTGGGCCTCTTACAGACCCCTACGGGACTCCGGTAAAATAAGTAATTAGGCTCTAAGTGGTTATTGATATAGACTATAGTCCATATTTATTAACAAACATTGAGATTCCACACGCACGTGCCGATTAATTGCAATCACATCCCAACAGATTCCCAAACTTGTTGTTTTGATGAGCACTGGTTCGCTTGTATAGGTCTGATATTCTCTGCCACTCTCGGGGGAATAATTTAGGCTTGATTGCCTGCTGGGTGAGCACTGCAGGGCGTGATCATGAAGGGGACTGCCTTTTTCGCAGAGCTTTCGCCCAGGTTGGTGTGGTTTGGAGGTTATTATTCTGTGAGGTTAGGTTTCTGGGTTAAGGACTTCAGTTTTCTGTACCTTACAAAAAGTAGTACAGAACAAAGAATATTTGCTTTCGCCATCTTTGTTGAAGAAGAGTCTGGGTAATTATGTCAAGGTTGGTATAAGGTCAATAACGGGTCTAAAGGATAGAACATGGAAGCAATAGCAGCACAGTTCAGTTATCTCCTCACCTGCCAGGGTGTTTTCATGTTAATGGGTAGAACATGAAAGCGATAGCAGCACAGCTCGCAGGTCCAACATCCTCGTTCACTGATCCACTTCAACAGACACGTCTGATGGGTGTAGCGCACTGAGCCATCGCATCGACACGGGTTCAACAGCTCCCCCTGCAGGAGAAATACAATAAGCACAACATTGGTTCAAATTAGAGCTCTTCACAGGTCTAAAGAATAGACCCGAAGCCGAAATGGACCTGTGAAATTTGATCCGATATCGACCTGTTCCGAGATTTCTTTCAAATGACGGCACCGAGTGGGCCCGTGACAATATGGTCTGATTCCGAGACGTTTCTTTTCTTATGGTTATGGACCCGATTTGTTCTGAGATCCAGTTATTTCTGAGATTTTCAAGACCCTACGAGGAATCCATGATCAGTGTTCAAATAAGCTGGCTGGCATATATATATATATATATATATATATATATATATATATATATCACTTTAAAAGTAAATTTCAAACCTCAGACTTTTAATTGTAACTTGTAATTGAGGATTACTACAGTTCGGTATTGATACTTTTACCTAAGTGAAACAAAATCATGTAATGGGCCACCCCAGTACTGGGATCGGCCACCAGGGGTCTCTCCCGGGTTCTCTACTGGGTCATAAATCAAACACGTCTCATCTTGACCCCATCCCAGCATGCCTTTACTCAATCATCATAAATCAACGATACTAATGATGAGACTCTGCACGGCACACATGGCATTAATCACACACAGTGACATCCTCAGTGGATTGACCATGCATCAAGGATATTATAAGGATATTATCTTCTTCATGTAATAGGGCCCTTATAGAGTATAAAAGTCCAGAGTTTGGGTCCCGGGGAGACATCAAATTTCTCTTTTGGGTCTCGAGCTAAAACGTTTGAGAACCACTGGTCTTTTAGGGCCTCACTAGTCGAGAGTAAATGAACATGGAGTTACTTGCATCATGCTTATTAACAGTACAGGCATTACAAGTATTCAAAGGTTATGATTTTTTTAACTGAAGACTAAACTAAACTAGCAAATCCCAGTTGAGAATTAATCGGAAATAAACGGAAATTGAAAACAAAAGTCACACACACACACACACACACACACACACACACACACACACACACACACACACACACACACACACACACACACACACACACACACACACACACACACACACACACACACACACACACACACACACCAGGGGGGACATTATTACCCAGTACACATTTGTCAATAGCCATTTCTCCAAGCAGGAACACTTAAGGATATTAATTGCGAGATGCTGTATTGGAACGTATGTGATCAATCACATGCACACGCACGCACGCACGTGCACACACACGCACACACACACACACACACGCATGCGCACACACGCATGCGCACACACACACACACACACACACACACACACACACACACACACACACACACACACACACACACACACACACACACACACACACACACACACACACACACACACACACACCACAGCAATCAATCACGCAGCCATGCCATTTGTTATAAGCTGTATCTTATTTTTAGACAGGCATTCCTCTGGGCAGTCATTAGCAGTAGTGGAAAGTATCTAAGCACATTACTCAAGTACTCCTGTACTTGAGTACAATTTTGAGGTGTACTTTCCATTATTATATAGTTAATACGATACTTCAATCCCACTACATCTCAAGAGGCAGATATTGGACTTTTTACTACACTGTCTACAATTATTTAAAAAAAAGACATTGTTACTAATTACTTTACAGATTTAGATTGTTATTACAAAACAAAACATACATCAACCAACAACAATTTTGACACATTTTAAAACCTTTGGGGGAAAATTAGTACTTTTACTCTTGTTACTTTAAGTAGATATATTGTGGGGAAAGCTCGCACAATGGGAGCTTGTCGATCTGCTATTTTCTGCAAGAAAAACAAAAGCAGAAAAGCTTTCCACGCAATATGAATGCTGCAGGGGTTTGAGTGGATAAGTTAAAAATACAAAATAAACGTGAGTATACCACAGGCCATTAGAGCTGTACGGACGTGTACTTTGGTGGGTGAGTGGCATATTAATAGTGTATTAAGGTCAGTTGGTGGGCAGGTCGTTTTGTCATTGTGTCGTTCTAACCTTGTGGGTTGAGCGCTGCTGCAGCTTAAGATGAATTAGAGCCGGTCGATAGGCTTCACAGTGATTGATAAAAGCCCACATCAAGGACAACTTTCATTCATTCCCTGAAAAACCCCAAAGCCATGTGCAAAAAAACAATAATAAAAAAAAGAATGCACCCATTAAGACCTGGAAAGCATCTTTGTCATTTTAGATTTGAGCTATATATATTCTGACAACCATACAACTTTATTACACGGCTTGGTTGAATGCTTGATTCTGATTGGTCAATCGCTGAATTCAGTGGTCTGTTATTTCTTGATAATGAGCGGTCCGCTCTATAACAGACCGATGGCTAATCAAAGGCTCGGAGCAGGGTGATTAAGCACCGACGCGAAGGGGAGGTGGTTATGTCGGCGAATTATCTCCCGACAATGACCACCTAGGCAGACATTATCCCTTACATACATATACCACCACGCACACACACGCACATGCACACACACACAGTTATATGCTATTCAAAAATAGGAGATATACAAGTTCATAGCGAGTCAGTGAATATTATATATTCTTTCAAAGTTTATTTTGTTTTGTTTGTTAGTTGTTCCTCAAATCTTGAGGAACAACTAACAAACATATTTTGTATTGGGGGTCTGCGGCCAAATACGTCCTTGAAAAACATTGAGAACCCCAGACATAGCAACATAGTTTTATCTGAACAGTGTCAGGATTTAGAAGACATTTGTAGAATGGGCCTCAGGTCATAATGGGTTAAATTGAGACCCATTGAGACCTTTCATTCTGGGGTAGAAGTGGCTCAGGAGGTAGAGCCGACGCTTTCCACAAAGAAGGTTCCCAGTTTGATTCCCCTCCTGTAGGTGAGGGCATATATGAAAAAAAGGCACCTTACCCTAAAAAAATTGCAACAGAAGGTTTCTCAACTGTTTTGTGTAGTATTAGGTGTCCTTAATAACATACTAAAAGTTTACCAAAGTTTGACCATGCGAAAGGTGTTATTTTAGCATAATATGCATAATATGCCCATAACATCCTATATAAGGCAAAAAAGTCCACATTTCATCATTCTTTAAGTAACATGTGACATATGAAACTAGGGTGTTTGCATGATTCTGAATCCATTCCAAGCATTAGTTTTGCACAAAAAACACTCCTTGGGAGGAAAACGGCACATGGAAATAAAGGCAGATATATTTCTGAGCACATTTTGGTCAACTGGATATGGCCTAATTTAGCCCAAGGAGTGTTTTTTGTGCAAAACTAATGCTTGGAATGGATTCAGAATCATGCAAACACCCTAGTTTCATATGTCACATGTTACTTAAAGAATGATGAAATTTGGACTTTTTTGCCTTATATAGGATGTTATGGGCATATTATGCATATTATGTTAAAATAACACCTTTCGCATGGTCAAACTTTGGTAAACTTTTAGTATGTTATTAAGGACACCTAATACTACACAAAACAGTTGAGAAACCTTCTGTTGCAATTTTTTTAGGGTCAAACCATAATTGCACCTGTCTACTGGCTTAGTGTTGAAGTATCCTTGAGCAAGGCACTGAAATGGAATGTTGAGCTATTTGTATTCTAGTTTTATTCTTTTGATCGACGTGTACAATTATGTTCATGTTTTGCTAATAAAAAACATGAATCAATCAAATTAGAGGGCCATGCTCAAGCACACCCCAGTGGCAGTTGATGAGGTACACATCGAATTCGAAACCCACTTAAAGATGAGGGATTTGAACCGACAACCACATCTGTAGCTAGGCCAGATAACTCCTGAAAAGTATGCTCAAGTAAGGTACTCGAGTAAATGTACTTTGTTCATATTTGTCCATCATACTGTATGTCTGCTAGTAGTCCAGATGTTTGTACTAAATGTTTAACAGAGAAAGGTACTCTATTTCACTGTACGTGGGAGTGTCCTAAAATTAAAATGAGTTATAACGTTATAACGTGTCTGTCAGAAATATCTAGAACTACAGTTCTGCTAAACGCAAAGCTCTGTATACTTATATCCAAAGAGCTTTCTACAGACAGCGAACCAGACACAAATCTTGGATTTTGGATTTCTTCAAGCAAGGAGAGCTGTTGCGCTATGCTGGAAAAACACAGACGCTCCAACACTGAGGATGTGGCAAAAGGAAATTATGAATTGTATTGGACTGGAAAGACTTACGTATATAGTTAAGGGCAGACAGAATGATTTTGTCCAGTTTTGGGAGACATACATGAATACTATACAGACTATTATCTAAGAGGAAACAGAAGAAACAGAACTGAAAACTAAAGAACTACACAAATGTCTTATTTTAGTTTATCTTATTTAGATAGTAGATACTTATTTTTGTTTTGTTTATACAAGTGCAAGATCTGTGTGTGTGTGTGTGTGTGTGTGTGTGTGTGTGTGTGTGTGTGTGTGTGTGTGTGTGTGTGTGTGTGTGTGTGTGTGTGTGTGTGTGTGTGTGTGTGTGTGTGTGTGTGTGTGTGTGTGTGAATTGTATGTAATGTATGTTATACAAAAAAAGTAAATAAAAATATTATTGGAAAAAAAATGTACTTTGTTACTTTGCACCACTGGTTGCATAGTAGAGTCTGGTGCTCAAACTTTTTCATGTCAAGGACCCCGAACATTACATGTATTTGGCCGTCCAATCTCAAAACCTGTCGTCCCAGGGACCCCCAGATGCAAAGAATATAATAATATTCAATGATTTGAACAAATGTTCATGATTTGAACAAATGTTCATGATTCTGAATGCATTCCAGCGTTAGTTTTGCACGAAAAACTGTCCTTGGGCTAAATTCGGCCATGGCCACTTTCTCAAATGTGATGAACTCACACTCTCACAGTGTTTTTCGTGCAAAACTATAATGCTTGCAATGGATTCAGACACGTCACATGCTACTTAAAGCATAATGAAATTTGGAAAATGTTGCCTTATATAGGATGTTAATGGTATGGTCACATAGATATAACCTTAAAAGAGATTGCTCAATGTTGACAGCCTGTCAGCAGGTGGATTCATGAATGTATGTATATAGACAATGTTTTAGGCCAATAAAAAGAACTAGGCTTATACCAAATTTCCCACTCCACGCCCCCGGCTGCCGGACTATAAGCCAATAATTTGATGACCGGCAGAGTCTCCGGTAAGAGACACAATTGAGTCTCCTACTGACCGATAATCCGGTCATCAACTCATCGGCTCAAGAATGCGACAAAAACAAAACAAATCTCCATGAATTCAAGGATTCATGGGGTGTGCAACTGATAGAAAATAAGTCATTATTTTGCGTGAACTACTCCTTTAATAGGTTAATAAACCATAGTGTCATCACTGCGCTGTCTACCCCCCCCCCCCCCCATCAGCCCAACATCGTTGTGTCTGGCCCCGGAAGGCACGCAGCTATTACATTATCCCTGCTAATAGGTTCCAGCAGACAGGATGTCCACTTATCCATTCACTCCTCCACGAGTGGCTCTGCACGTGCGTCACTATCTATGAATGGACGCAGTGGGTTGGAAAGGAACTGAGTTACATAACTCAGGGGGGGGGGGGGGTCTCAAATGACAATGGACTTTTAACCCATTCAGGCCTGACGTCGAAATTTAAAAAAAAAAGTTTTCTAAATCATGACAATTTTCGGAAAGATTTGAGGCACATTTTAACGATTTTTCAAAAATAGCAGACCTACAAGTTCATAGCGCGCCACTCGGTGGCGCGCTATGAGCTTGTAGATCTGCTATTTTTCAATAGCTAAATTATAACAATGTTTAAAACACCAAAAGGGGTTCCCGCCCCAAAATGGGTTAATGGTTAATGTGGTTAAACGCTAACGTGACATGGATGCGTTCCAGGTCAAGACTTTATAAATATCTCAAAGGAAAAAAAAGAAAAAGACCACATGGTTTTGTGAGAATAAGCCAAACTGCAAGCTGACTTGTAGATCTGCCATTTTCCCAATATTTATCTCTGGAACCGAAAACGTGTGTGCTGCTAGCAGCAGCCACCAAACGGGCTCCGCCAAACTATGGTCAACTCAACTGTCATTGCATCTCTTTGTGTATTTATAATTTTACTTTACCGAAGGCACAGGTGGGTGGCTGTGGACCCCACATGACTCTGGGGCCCCCAACGCAATTGCGTTGTCTGCGTCACGGTAGTGAAGAAGTGGTGGAAAAATCTGAAGGATACCAATGACATAGAGAAGCAGGAGGAGGAGAGGAGTGGCACATAATCACATATACGCTTCATATTTAGATGCCCCTCAATTCACAGTCACCCGGGTGTGACTTTTTACTTACAGTAAAAAAGTACAGTAGTAAATGTACTTTGCTACTGTCCACCACTGTGTGTCAGTATGAATGGTCTCTCAGTGAAGAAGTGCCTTGTCATGCTGTGGTGTCATATTTCAGTACTTATGATGAGTCCACATCCGTCCATCTATGGCAGCTTGCAGGCAGCAGTGGAAGAAGTACTCTGATTTGTTTACTTAAGTAAAAGTATCAATGCCAAAATGTAGACATGCTAAAAAGTCTACTTGAGTGCAAGTACGGAAGTAGTGGCATCAACCTCTTATCTCCGTATTTTAACTGTTTTTTCCGTAAATCAATGCCCTACTTGATCATACAAAAGTGTCACTACTAAAAAACTGCTACTTTTGCTATTTTAGATGTTTTCTTTATTTTTTGTACGTTTTTGTACGGGGGGCTTTTTATGCCTTTATTGATAGGGAACAGTAGTCAGACAGGAAAGGGGGAGAGAGATGGGGAGTGACACGCGGCAAAGGCCGTCAGGCTCAGGAGGCGAAGCCGCAGCACGCCGTCCGGCTGGCTTGGCAGCCTAGGTGCCCAGACAGTTGAGCTAACCGTCCGGGCCAGTATTTTAGAATTTTAATCCTGAAAAGTAGCAGTTTTGGACATATGAGGTTTCCACCCGACAGAGACTATATGGTAGCCCTACATTAGAAAAAATATGTATTTGCCTTTGTCATAACAGGAAGTACTGCAAGATCCTGTTTTCCAATAGGGAAACATTTGCTAGCATAACAGGTGGTAGTCAGGTTTAATTTGGCTGCTGTCTTCCTGCTGGCTGCTGCCCAGCAGTGAGGTGATGAAATTGTAACACAGGTGGTTTATAGCGGTGGAAGATTAATTCTGAATTCATGGGGCGAACTTTCACCGGCTCCAAATGTTAGATTAACTCAGATCCGTCTAAATGGGAAACCATTCTAACACCGACTTGTTTGGCATCACAGCTGTTAGCTGGAAACCTTGTATGTCCAAAACCGTTACTTTTCAGGGAAATGGAAAAAATAATCCAGTGTAGTTAATATTTAGTCATCTACTCTTTACTAATATTTACTAATATTTACCCTTGTTAAGGCTTCGCTTTGGTTCAATATGTATGAAACCCACAGACAGACTTTCTACTTCACTTTAAACAATTTCTAAAGTAGCAAAATTAGCAGATCTCCAAGCTCACAACGTGAAACAGCTTTAGACTGAAGTTTACAGTATGGCACTGTCCATGGTACTGAAGTCTACAGTATGGCACTGTCCATGGTACTGATGTCTACAGTATGGCACTGTCCTAGCCTGGCTAATAAGCCAGACCGAATCAGCCGTTGGCAAAAGAAAATTGCCTGCCGGCGGATTACGGTGCCACAGACGAATAACAGTCCAAGTCCACACTATTGATCCATAATGTATAAATGATAGATAAGGGGTCAGGACAACGAGGCCTTTTCGTGGAGGGGTCAGTCTGAAATTTGGACTTAGACTGTTTTTCGTCTGTGGTACTCAGTACGCCCATTTCCTACACCAGAGAACAGGTATGGCACTGTCCATGGTTACTGGAGTCTACACTATGGCACTGTCCATGGTACTGAAGTCTACAGTATGGCACGGTCCATGGTTACTGAAGTCTACAGTATGGCACTGTCCATGGTTACTGAAGTCTACAGTATGGCACTGTCCATGGTTACTGAAGTCTACCGTATGGCACTGTCCATGGTACTGAATTGTAGTTCACACTGACACTGTCCATGGTACTGAAGACTACAGTATGGCACGGTCCATGGTTACTGAAGTCTACAGTATGGCACTGTCCATGGTTACTGAAGTCTACAGTATGGCACTGTCCATGGTTACTGAAGTCTACCGTATGGCACTGTCCATGGTACTGAATTGTAGTTCACACTGACACTGTCCATGGTACTGAATTGTAGTTCACACTGACACTGTCCATGGTACTGGAGTATATTGTGTCACTGTCCATGGAACTGGAGTATATTGTGTCACTGTCCATGGCACTGGAGTATATTGTGTCACTGTCCATGGCACTTATCTTTTTGTTAACACAACTCCTCTCCTCTGGGGTTCCCTGACGAAAACATATTTTCAGATGCGGGAGGTCTATATTGCTATTAATTGTGTGCCAAGTATGAGATATCTCGTACTTCCCCTCTACACCCGTTGTTTGCCAACTACGAGATATCTCGTACATAAAGCTTTATATCAAATGTGAATTGTTTCCGCCGAAAAACAACTTTTAATACTGGCCCGGTTGCTAGGCAATGAGGATGCATGGGAACCCCATAGGGTCCCATTAAGCCCCATTGCCCCCGCCGGCGGGGGCAGCGGCTCTCCACCTCATGAACAGCTCTCAGCGGGTAAATGGAGACCCAATTGGTCTCTGGTTCCAACGCCGAGGTTTTTTCCCCCTGGACCCTCCTGGGGTTTAAGAAGTTAAAAGTAGGATCTTTTTTGGCTGTTATCTCTGAAAAATGTGGCGCTGTCCACGGTGATGATGATCCATCCGAGGTTCGGATCTGATGTGTGATATTTTATTGCATCGCAAAGGACATGTTAACGTTTCTGGAAAAGATAAACATTGTGAGCTAATGCTAACATAAGTCGTTCCTTACAAGCCGTCTCTGAGCCGGGAAACCGGAAATGAAACTACCCATATATGGCGAGAATGCCTTGGCAAGGCTTATCTACCCTTTTCTGCCACCATGTGGCAGACAAAGAATTAAGAAGATAATCAATAGTTGCAGGCAGCCCTAGCACAGTGGGTTTTCAAAGTGCGGTCATAGAGAGGGTTCCATAGTCCCCAGCTAAATTTGTTAAAATAACATCAAAACGGTTTAACCCTATACTGATACACATCGGCCACAACATTTTAGAAGGAAGTCCACGGCCAAATATATATTAATGTGGGGTCCTTGACATTTATACAGTATGCTACTATAAAAGCTTGTCTTGATTATCTTATTAATGGAAGAATACATCGATAGAAAATGACATTAAGAAGATCATAAAAATTTTTGTTTGGGCCTACCTGTTCAGCTCCTTGGAAGCAGATTCTGCAGCTGGGCGTCGGGATGCAACCGTCACTGCTGCAGTTCGAATGCATGGCCTGCTGCTGCGCCTTCACACTGACACCACTGGGGGCCGCCATTGCCCCGCTTTCACTACCAGGCAGTGCTGTCGCTCCCTCTTCATTAGAGCAGTCCTCCCTGCCGCCATGGCGCTCGTTAAATGGGAATCCATCACCTCCTCTGCTCTCCTCCTCCTAGAAGCAAGGAGCAAGGATCAATGTGTCACTATCTTATATAGACTACAGTAAAGCACAAGCAGCAAAATGTTGATGGCACTTGTTAAAGTCTCTATGCACAGCAGCCATATTGGAAAGAAATGGTTCTCTCTCTTTTTTCCTTTTTTATTATTATTATTAAGGACCTCCATAACTCAGAGAGTGTACAAATGACTCAGTTACACGCCTGTATGCCTCAAGGAACCGTGAGGGTCCCTGGACCATACACTGGTGTAGCAGAGTGTTACCAACACGCACAATATCAGCACCCTGACTCTGTTTGACCAGGATGGGTGCGACCACATTCACGTCAAGCGGCTTCAAGTCCCATCCACTCCCGTTATAAGGGGAAAACCGGAAGCAACAGTCACCACTCACCACGCTACAAGTTGAAGCAGCTCACTAGAGTGAAAATGCAGCAACCAGCATAGAGTTACATGGCAACCAGCTGCTAAAGCCCCGGAAGTGACGCCTGCAGGGCTGGCATTTTCTTGAAGCTGCTTGACACTGCGTGTGGTTGCACCCATAGGGTGTAAAGGCATCCAGAAAACGCCTAGTTGATGGAAATGACTAGTGTGCGGCTTCTACTTTTATATCAATGTGGCTGCTGTGTGCATAGAGGCGATTGTGCCAACTCATTTTGTTTTAATTGTTTTGTAAAGATTTCTGTGAAATTGCCTCGGTAATTACAGTTAAAAGACAACATTTTGGATCACAGGCTGTGGCTCTGCCTCCGGACATCAGTGCACCTGGCTACAAGCAGTTCACTGCTCACTCAACTGTGAGGTGAAATGGGGAGTCATGACACAAAGAAATGAGTGGACACAATTGGCACTGTATACTATCCGCTAACATGCTGATAAATGGGTACTCTCTCCTCATCGGCTGAAAATGTGCAACCCACCACAAAATGCATGTTCTGTTTATAAAAGAGCTGCAGAGACATGACCCCTGTTACTGAACAATCACACAAATAGAAATGATTACTATAATATAGTATGAAAAGAAAGGAAAAGAAAAGCGTTTTTTCACCAAAAATATCACTTAGCAACTTTCACTGAGTACAGTACTTGAGTTGAGTACTGCTACATGTCTGCTGATTATTTCACAGTGCTAAAATACTTTACTTAAGTAAAAGGTATCAATACTGCAATGTAGAAATACAGATTTCACAATATAAATACATACAAAGGTATTGGGTATACTTAAAGTAGCTTACTCATTGTGCAGAATGTTCCATCTCACAAGTTTTCAAATAAAATGCATATATCGGTAGGATATATGTTTTCCAGAGTAGAGGAGGAAAAGTAGGCTACAATATAATAAGTTAGTAGAAGTAAAAGTATTGCAAATTAGTTACTCCAGTTAGTTACTCCAGTTAAGATTTTAAAAAATGCACTTAGTTACTTTGCACCACTGATTATTGTATCAATATAAATAGGCCTAATTGTGATTATCTCAACCTAATAATCTCTGTACCTAATAATTGAGACAGTTCTATAGGCCTCTAATATATAGAACAGAATTGTATAAGCTATACCTGGTCCTTCTCGGCAGGGGGTCTTTCCTCTTCATCCTCCTCACAGGTGCAGGGGGGGTGGTGGCTAGCGCCCCCCAACGGCGGCACTCCCCCCCGTGCGTCCCCCTCCACCAGAGCCGCCCCTCCCTCTCCCTCCCCCTCTGCGCCTCCCTCTTCGCTCATTAATAAAACCAAAAGTGTGAATTAAGAAAAACGGCATAGGTGGGTGCAGCCCCCACCCCGCCGGCCGCCCCCCACCCCGATGGCTTCACATCACGCAGTGAAATAACGACAAAACGGAAGGTTTATATGCACGTGAATTGCATTTACAGTCTATGATTGCACCCTGTAGGTTCCACGCGTGGGCTTCCACCTTCTAAATACCGACACCCATCCGCTCGCAGACGCCTCGTCATAATAATCGACTGGAAAAGGTGGAAATCAAACCGCATTTAGACGCCGGAGCCCGTTCTGAGGCGTTCTGTGCGGTGCCAGGCTGTCTGTGGATGGTGTGCGTGTGTCAGTGTGGTGTGTGTGTGTGTGTGTGTGTGAGAGAGAGAGAGAGAGAGAGAGAGAGAGAGAGAGAGAGAGAGAGAGTGACGTTATGGTCCAAACAGGAGTCCGGCCGTACCTCGTCGTCACATCCCGTCATCATATAGGTTTGTTTGACAGAGAGAGAGGGGGGGGGGGGGGGGGGGGGGGAGTCGAGAGGTGGATGGACGAGACGACGGTGCGTGTGTGTGTCGCGCGTACGTGCGCGACTATATAGGGTAATCCTTTTGCCTTAACCATATCAATCAGTGATGATTCATATTCGGCAATTTATTATTAAAATTATTGTAAACGAATAAATAAATATCTTTAGAGAGAGAAAGCTCATAGGGTGTCAGGTTTGTTGTCAGGTTTGTCAGTCAACATGTTTTCACAACAAGGCTAAAGTGGTTGAAATGCACAGGGTAATCTTTTGCCTTTAAGGCATATTTGACTTTCAAACATGTTTGGGGGCATTCTCTCTGGCTTTAGTGAATCGTGGCAGTGTTTAAGTTGCTTGTTTCACTTTCAGTAGATATTTGATATTATAGGCCTAATTTTAACAATGCAAAATACAAGGTGCTTAAAGGACCACTTCACCACTTTTCAACGTATACCTTCATATAATTGGCCCTCACTAATGTTCATGATACAATGCCACAGTTTTTCTTATACTTGGTCTGTGTCTCATATTGGGAGGGCTGTGGGCAGTTCAGAAACCCGTCCACCAGTGACATCATCGATGGTGCATCCAAGCTAATATAAACTGCAGGCTTTCTATTCCCGAAAAGTTGCATTGCGATAATGGAAGCCATCGTTCTCACGATAATAAAAATTGAAATAAATGTTTTAATAAATATCTAAAAAACAATCTGCCTAATGATGATGTCCCTGGTGGACAGGTTTCTGAACTGCCCACAGCTCTCCTCACAGACTGAGTAGAAAAGAATGGTGGCATTTTATCATGAATATTAGTGAGGACCAATTACATGAAGATAAGTTGAAAAGTGGTGAAGTGGACCTTTAACTCGGTATTCGGAGTCAGAGTGGGCACTGTATTATTAGTCTTTCTATTTTTCCCTCAATATGTGTTACCATATCGGCATGCCCATACATGGGCATACTGATGACATCAGGGATCTGATGACAGACCGGAGGTCTCCATATAGGGCACAAAAGGGACACAGACAGATATTGGTGCATGGGTTACTCTGACCTGGCCCTGGCACCCCGGCCGTTACAACGACTCACATACATACATATACATCTCCATATATGGGCAAAAAGGGACAGACTAGTATAAGCCCCCAACTCTATGCTTCAGAAATAATGCTTTTTTTTAAGCTATAGCCTAAATGGGGCTTAAGTGGTTTATGTGTGTTTTGTATTAATAAACTCAATCTGCAAACATGTAGGCCTAACTAAAGCTGTACAATATTTGCTTCTGAGATATAGTGGAGTATAAAGTATCAAAAGATTGAAATACTGCTGTGAAAAATGCATTTCCTCCATTAAAGTTCTATCTGATACCCTACTCAAAACCAACCAGTAGGGGTCAGCAATGGACTACATGCATGGGGGTGGTGAATACGTATCAGAGTGGTGAGCAGGAAGGACCTATAGAATAGATGCAGACAACTTGAGGCAGGATAGTTTGACTTTATTTCAAGTATCCCAAACACCGGGCAGGCATATCATAAACATCATGGCTTTACAGAAGGCATAAATCCAAAACAAACAAGTAATCACAACAACATTAGAACTAGGAACTGGCAGAGACAGAGAGGAATGAATCCAAATGTGTCTCCTTCCCAGTTCCCACTACTGGACGGCTCCATCTGGTGTATTACTATACTGTCATATTACAGACCTGTAAGGGTCCATTTAAAATCCCCTAAGGAAGCATGACAGTCCCTGGACCTCACTTCATATATGACATGACATGAGGGATCTCCATATTTGGGCAGGAAAGAGATAAGGACATACAGACAGATAGAGACCTTCATATATGGGCATAAAAGGAACACACAACACAGACAGACAAGAGACGGGTACAACAGTAACCAGACAATGGGTACCACCACGGGTACAACAGTAACCAGACAATGGGTACCACCACGGGTACAACAGTAACCAGACAATGGGTACCACCACGGGTACAACAGTAACCAGACAATGGGTACCACCACGGGTACAACAGTAACCAGACAATGGGTACCACCACGGGTACAACAGTAACCAGACAATGGGTACCACCACAGGTACAACAGGTATTGCATAACGGGTTGGGAGCATTCATTCCCAACACATTCATCATTCCCAAATCCCAACTTGCATAAAGTTCGGAACTGGTGTCCGGTCTAGTTACAATAAAAACACTGAAACTAACTAGAAAGTATTGATAGTTTTAGTGTTTAAGTGTTAAAGTATTAGTAGTAGGTTTAAGAGGTTTTACATGTTTAAAGGTGTTAAAGGTAAGGTGTAAAAAGGTTTTAAAGGTTTAAGGTGATAAAGGTATTAAAGGTTTAAGGTGATAAAGGTTTTAAAGGTGTTAAGGATTATATTGTTAAAGGTTTTACGGTAGGCATGGCAAGGCAAGGTAAAACATTTGTTGCTATGCTCTAATAGGTGGTTGCTAGGGTCTAATATGAATATGCTGTTGGTTACTAGGGTTCTAATATACAGGGGTAAAACAGTGGTTGCTATATAGGGTTTAACAGGTGGTTTAGGTCTAATAGGTAGCTGCTAGGGTCCAATAGGCAGTTGCTAGGGTAAAACCTTGTTGCTGGGCTCTAATTAGGCCACATGATACCAGCTGACATCAGTACTTTGTTCTTATGCGTTAGGTTATAACTACAAAATGACGTTAATGAGGAGTTCTGATGAGAGGTCTCCAAACTCTCATGGTCACTGGTCACACCCAGCACACCTACATGTCTTTGCTGTCTGAATTTTGATCGGATGGTTCCGACAGTGTTATTGGGCGGGTGGCTGTGACTCCTGATATTACTTTTATGGCCACATTCAGACCAGGCTATATTCTGTCAGTCGTGAGAGCAGTGGGAACAGAGGTTGCCTGATTTATTTATTTACCAACGCATCTAAACCCATCAGTGGTGTAAAGAAACTAAGTGCATTTACTCAAGTAGGCTACTGTACTTAAGTGCAGTTTTGAGTTATATATTTTAGTTTATGGTCACAATGCGTCTGCTTACTCTGCTATTTGTTTTATGTTATACTTTAGCTATTGAAAAATAGCAGATCTACAAGCTCATAGTTTGTAGCTCGGCACTCGGAAATTTGGCGCAATTTTTTTATATTTCAAAGATTTGCTTTCAGAGTGAACGCTTTTAACTCAAATATTTGCTTCTGGGACGTCCCTGGAACTACATATTTTCAGATGGGGGTCCGCGGCCAAATACAGATATTTCTGGGGGTCCTTGACGTGAAAAAGGTTGAGCACCACTGACATAGAAACATAGGTTTTTCAGAAAGGATTTAGAAGCCATTTTTTTAAAGAATCGGCCTCAGGTCTAAATGGGTTAAGTACATTTTGATGCAAATACTTTAGTACTAAGTGCATGTTGAATTCTGGACTTTTACTTTTAACAGGGTATTTCTACATTGCCGTATTGATACTTTTACTTAAGTAAATATTTTGAGTAGTTTTCCACCACCGGCCACTGTGCATAAACACATTGTCACAAGAATGTGCTAAATCACCACAGCCTCCGTGACGAACGTCCAAATGTCCACTACCCAGGTATTATAGGATGACTTCACCACTTTCAAACTATATCTTCATTGGTCCTCACTAATGTTTCTACTCCATCAGAGTTGGTCTGTGTCTCATAGGAGGGCTGTGCAGTTCAGAAACCTGTGACATCATCAATGGGGAATCCAAGCTAATAGAAACTGCATGCTTTCTATTCCTGAAACGTTACCATGCTATAGAGCGTCGCAGTCCCGCCCCCTTTCAGAAAGACGAGTGGCCCAGGAAACAATTCCACATTAATTTCCCCCATAGGCTTTTCAAAAATAATTTATTTAAAGACGTTTACGCCGCGGACAAATTAAGCCAACTCGAGTTGTGGCAAATCATGACAATAAACATAATGTTTTGGGCCAACCAAATAATTAGAAAGAAGAAAATAAAGGCAGGGTAAAACACATTTGTTTTAACGATGATGTCACTGGATTGGACTAGGTTTCTGAACTGCCCACAGCCCTCCTATGAGACACAGACCGAGTAGAAAACAATGGTGCTATTTTATCATGACCAATTATATGAAGATAGGTTGAAAAGTGGTGAAGTCGTCCTTTAAAATATCCATGCTACACGTGCACAATGCTCGAGACACAGAGCAAGCTGTTCGTCCACATTACTGAGGGAGTCTAGCTCTCAGAACCAGTGGTGGAAAGTAACTAAGTACATTTAAGTTGTTTTATTTATTCCTTTTTTACTTTACTGGAGTATTATTATTTTACTTCGACTCCACTTTATCTCAAAGGTACTTTTACTCCACTATAACTATTTGAATACTGTAGTTACTAATTACTTTGTAGAGTTTGATTATTATTAAGAAGTTTTGAAGATTTTAAGAGATTATCTCTCAGTATTTAAATCACCAGACCAGATTCCATTGGGTGAAGCCCTGTTGTCTCCCTCAAGATTCAAGCACTCAGCCACCAAAAATATCTTTGGTAATGTCTGTTGCCAATAAAAAGTTCACCCCTAAACATTGGAAGCGAATTAGGGGGAAGCGAACAATTCTGCTGTGGTCAGCTTGCGTTCCATAATAGTGCACGCATCATGCATTAGCAGATATGGCTTCCACTTCCTCTTCCTCTTCTACCCCCATCTCCCCCATGGTTGATGTCTGAAGTGCACGCCTGTAAAAGATACCTGCAACAGACAGGGGGCGCTAGAAATCAGTCATGGACGCATGCAGGGTCTCAACAAGGAACAGTCCATATATTTACAGTGTAGATTCCACAACACACGAGATTCCTGCTGCACGGAAAACAGGCAACCTTCGTCTTCAAATGACCCACCGTTCTAGAAGGGCTCTGTCACAGAGGTGTGTGTGTGTGTGTGTGTGTGTGTGTGTGTGTGTGTGTGTGTGTGTGTGTGTGTGTGTGTGTGTGTGTGTGTGTGTGTGTGTGTGTGTGTGTGTGTGTGTGTGTGTGTGCGTGCGTGCGTGCGTGCGTGCGTGCGTGCGTGCGTGCGTGCGTGCGTGCGTGCGTGCGTGCGTGCGTGCGTGCGTGCGCGCGTGTCCAGGTTCAGTTTATGATAATGATGTGGTTCATCTTTGGCTTTTCTGCATCCTTACCTGCTAGGAGAGTGAAGGGCACAGACAACCAGGCCATTGCGTATAAGACAATATCGAATTCTGCATCCTCAAATATTAAACCAAAAACAGTCCAGATGAGTAGAAGCAAGAAGGTATAGCCAGCTGGAAAAGGTGGAAGATTGGGAGTTAGAAGATTATTGCGACCATAGGTCGCATTTTACTATGAAAACCTCCATATATGGTCACCTCCATATATGGTCACAAGGTCACGCCTTGTGACATCATGCCTCGTGACATCATGCCTCCATATATGGTCACGTCTCGTGACATCACTCCTCGTGACACATCACACCATATATGGCCGTCTCCATATATGAAGAGCATGACACTGACCTCATCAAACCCTGGATATATGGAGAAGACTGGATCATCACCTAGATCTGTCAGCAACTCTACATCTGACCTCAAACCCTTAGATCTCCATATATGCAGCTGACCTGTTCTGACATTGCATATGTTGATCCTCCCCCACCCGTCCTTCCTCTTCGATGTCTCCCTTTTGACTGATACTCGTTCATTCAAACTCTAGACGGGCCCGCCCCAAAGTTATTAGTGCGTATTCCCTGGCTTTTGCCGGCAGCTAGTTTTCCCCGGCAGCCAACGAAAACTAGAGTTCTCATCAGGCCATCATCAAACCCTGTACACTCAAGACACTGCCCCCGCTGCCACCCGTATATCTCCATATATGGAGCTGACCTGTTCTGACATATGTTGATCTGACCCCCCCATGCCAAAGCGCCAGCACTCGGCCAGCAGTCTGCTGTCACCCGGGCGAGGTCGCTTCTCGCCCTCAGGGCGTATTCGTGTGTGCGCGTGCGTGTGTGCGTGTGTGCGTGCGTGTTTGCGTTTGTGTGTGTGTGTGTGTGCACCGTGAAAGAAATATAAAGAATGCTGTGAAAATGTGTGAGGACTCACTGGAAAGAAAGAAAAGATAGCTTGGAACCATTGGATCTTGGATCTTCAGACGACTCAGCCGGTAGAAGTCGGGTAAAACCTTGGTCACCAAAAGGCCACCGGAGCAAGCCAGGCAAGTGGGCATGAAGATGAGTTGACCCTTTCCTGGGGGGGGGGGGGGGGATTGTAGTTTAACACAGCGCACCGGTGCTGCTGCGGCACGCATACACAATGACACCTCCTCCACATGCAGTGTTGGATGAAATAAAGTCAAAGATACAGGGCGGACAACAGGTCCATTATTTGACGGGCGGGGCAGGACTGGTTTGTATTTTGATATAATCACTGGTGACGGGTCGGTCCACGGATTTGATTATTGACAGGCGTGACAGGCGAAAAGCACTGGTGGTGGCAGAATAATTAATTAATTAATACTCGTTGTGTTAATACATTTTTTATAGGGTGTGTGACTGTGTGTGTAAACACTTATCTTTTTTGTTTGTTTGTTTTTTACTTTGTTCTGAAATTTCATGTTGAAATATACCTCAATTTGCCATTGTTGCACTTTAAACATACCCAACTCTCCAACATTAGTGATGGTGTGACAATGTGGTGTACATGTTTGTACTTACTGTAAGTCAAAGTCGCCAAAATCGTCACCGTCTCAGCGACCCACACCAGGATGGTCCCCACAATGGCACAGTTTAGACTAAAAATAATGAATCTGTCCATCTTCGCCAGTTCCTCTGCCTCAACTTCACTATGACAGTGCCATGTGCCATGACAGTGCCATGACGGCACCCAGACGAGAAGAATTATGGGAGAGAGAAAAGATGAACAAGTACGAACTTTTAGGGATTTATCCAAGACAGCAAGCATTTAAACAGGTGTCCTCAATACATTTGTCCGTACACGGACAAATGTGCCCGTGGCAAAGACTTGTCCTGGTCCGTGTCAAATTTGAGGTTTTCTTTTTTACACACCATTTTATCAAATAAGACCCTCCCAATTACTGAATGTCAAGTATCCCAATTTTCTTCAGAATATGATTATGTATAGTTATTTACCTCGACACTATATCATATTATGACTGAGTACTAGTGGTTCTCAAATGTTTTATTTTCAAGGGCCCCCATAACTCTGGTCCACTCTCAGAGTTACAGACCTGTAATGGTCATTCAGGGCAAGCTCTGTTTTTCTGGCAATATTATTGTCCACTCATTTTGTACTGTATGTCTGTGACCCCATGCAGAACAGACTGAAGTGGAGATCCTTTGGGCCGATTCATACTCCTATTTTACCGCTGTTTCGGCGCTGTAGTGCCGAAATGATTTCGGCTCGTCAGAAATTTTCAGTAGCACCGAAGAGCCGACTTTAGGACGGTACCCGCCCCCCCGAACCTCAAATGACGTCACATTGTAGGCTCTACAGAGCCGAACCGACTTTTATTCGGCTCTAAAATAGGAGTATGAATCGGGCCTTAGTTGCTGCCCTACATGCCAGCCGGCATAGAGGGCAGTAAGGGGGGAGGGTGTGGACCCCCGATTACAAATGAGAAAACATCAAAACAATCAAAGCAAAAGCTATTTGAAAGACTTTATTCCTTTCCAGAGTTCAGTAGGTGTAGCCAGAGGTCAGTTTGGAATTAAAATCAGGCTTTCCTCTGTGTGGAAAACCTGCAGACGTGAGGTTATATCGGAATATGGAGCTATTTAACACTTATTTTAATACAATAACATATCACTTACGCCCTATTTAAATGAGAATTACTTACATATTATCTACAAGAGGCTTCTCGTGTATCTCAAGAGCTTTATAGAACATTTCTTTGGATGTGTTGGAGTTCAGGAGGTCATAGAGTTCCCACATCGTATATTGACTGGTGCACTCAGACAGTTCAGCGTGGACCACCTGGGTGATGACCTCCTTCTCAAGCAGAAAATCCAGTATCGGTTTGACATTTTTCACTTTTCCAATAAGCAAACGCCGATGTTTGTCAATAAACTTCATCGCTGAAGCTAAGGGGAATGAAAATAGAGTTGTGGGTGAGACTCTGTGGGTGAAACATATTTAAACATGTTTCTGAACATTCTATGGATTGAATGGAAGCAAAAAAGGTAATAAATGAACCTGTTGTGAGATGGACAGCTGAGACTTGTGGATATGCGGAAAGAACACAAAGGTCAATATCACATGTCTTTCCACACATATCGAACGGTTTGTCCTTTACCACCGCCAAGTTTAACCCAGATGAGTTGCAGCGTTGATGTTCACAATGTTAAAGTCCTGTAGTGTGTGATGATGCACCAATATTTCCATAGCATCACAAGCTCCACCAATCAATCAGAACATCAATGTTACAGTACGTGGATGTTATGCTACACCCCCAACCCCCCAATCCAGGAGCCACTGGGTCCCAAGCAGGGAGGCACAGTCTTTGGTATGACCTGCCCAGGCAGGGACGAATAGTTTTCATAATCCTCCTGGGGGCCCGTGCCGCCCCGCCTCCCCGCCCCCAGACTTGGATGGTTAGAGCGGCGCGATTGTATACACAGTCAATGCAATACGAGAATTGTGCAAACGGGCGCGACCTGATGCGGCACAAACGGGACGAACCGAGGCGAATATATATTCAGGTCCAATTCCTCATGGGGGCCGAGATCCCTGGTCCAATTCCTCATGGGGGCCCTGGCCCCCCGGCCCCCACAGACTCTACGTCACTGTGCCCAGGGATCGAACCCCGACCACTGAGCTGGTGACTCATACTGCCCTCCGCTCTTAATACGTGAGGGGGCCGTACTTTTTAGAAAAAAGGAAAAAAATACAAAAAAAAAGTTTGTATAGGAAGGGGGGGCTTGTCTGATGAAAAAAAGCAACTTAAAAACTTTCTTGGGTGTTCACAAAAGCCTGAGTAGACGATAAAATGACCCATACATTTTTCGAAAGTGAAATATCTTACTTTAGGTGAGGGCATATATGAAAAAAAGGCACCTTACCCTAAAAAAATTGCAACAGAAGGTTTCTCAACTGTTTTGTGTAGTATTAGGTGTCCTTAATAACATACTAAAAGTTTACCAAAGTTTGACCATGCGAAAGGTGTTATTTTAGCATAATATGCATAATATGCCCATAACATCCTATATAAGGCAAAAAAGTCCAAATTTCATCATTCTTTAAGTAACATGTGACATATGAAACTAGGGTGTTTGCATGATTCTGAATCCATTCCAAGCATTAGTTTTGCACAAAAAACACTCCTTGGGCTAAATTAGGCCATATCCACTTGACCAAATGTGCTGACCTCATCACGTTTGTGTGGCCGTTTTCCTCCCAAGGAGTGTTTTTTGTGCAAAACTAATGCTTGGAATGGATTCAGAATCATGCAAACACCCTAGTTTCATATGTCACATGTTACTTAAAGAATGATGAAATTTGGACTTTTTTGCCTTATATAGGATGTTATGGGCATATTATGCATATTATGCTAAAATAACACCTTTCGCATGGTCAAACTTTGGTAAACTTTTAGTATGTTATTAAGGACACCTAATACTACACAAAACAGTTGAGAAACCTTCTGTTGCAATTTTTTTAGGGTCAAACCATAATTGCACCTGTCTACTTTCATTTGTGAGCTCATAGAAACCAACCATTTGCGAGATTGGCTCCAGACAGACGCACATATGCTCCCACACACATGCACACACACATACACACAAATATCTTTCATAACTCACCATCAGACTCAGGGTGCAGATCAGCAGTTGGGGCTGAGACTTGTGGTGGACATACAGGGTCTGCATAAGATGGACATACAGGGTTTGGGTATGGAAAGCAGGACAATGAAGTGAGCTCTGTGAGTGGACATGACTGCAATGGGACTCTTGTCATGCATGGTCATTAGAACTACCGTTGAACACTGATGTTAAGTTGACATAACCATGCACCAAAGTCATCAATTTTGCAGCCTTTTATATAGGACAGTGTTCTTCGAATATATGAGGGGGCTGGGTTGGCTATATGTGTGTGTATATATATGTGTATATATATGTGTATATATATATGTGTGTGTATATATATATATATATATATATATATGAAAATATATAAATAAAACACGGCATATTAGAAGTCACCCGAACCAAGGACGGATGTTTTCGATTAATCCATCGTGGTTATCACTCCCTCTATAGTGGTTAAGTGGAGTTTGAAGTTACAAATGGGTTTGTAAAACTTTGTATGAGGAAGGGGGCGAGGCAACTCAAATTAATGTAAAATATCTAAATAGGCCTACTAAATCAATCAAGCAACTTAAAACTATCTGGGCTCTGGGTCTGGGGTGCTCACAAAAGCACAAAAGCCTTGATCAGTAGACGATAAAAATGAAATATCCCTTTAATTAATTAACTTGTCTCAACAGTGGGCGGCTGTGCCGCTGTGGCTCAGGAGGTAGAGCAGGTCGTCTAATGATCCCTGGGTCGGCGGTTCGAATGCCGGCTCCTCTTGTCCACATGTCGAAGTGTCCTTTCCTTGGGCAAGACACTGAACCCTACATTGCCTCCAATGAGTTGGTCGGTGTGAGCTTGCCACCATTGGTGTGTGAATCAGTGAATGTGAGGACGCTTGAGCACTTGGAAAAGCGCTATAAAAATGCAATTAATAAGTAATAAGCACATACAGAATTAGAAACTAACGGTTTACTCAGCCTCCACTCCAGACGAATGGAGAGCATACAACATACTGCTCACACACATGTAGCCTACGCACACATAGCCCACACTTTAACACTCACCATCAGACTCAGGGTGCAGATCAACAGCTGCATAAGATGGATGTACAGGACCTGCAGAGGGAGAGCAGGACAATGAAGTGAGCTCTGTGAGTGGACATGACATGATCCTAGCAATATGGGAACAAAGTGTCCGGCCCGGACACTTATATAGGCTATGGTCCAAAAGATAGCGAGCCTATAGAGCGTCGCAGTCCCGCCCCCTTTCATGACGACACCAGGCCCAGGAAATAAATCCCAATGCATTTTTCCCATAGAGTATATATATAAGATTTTTCCCATAGACATTTCAAAAAGTATTTATTTAAAGACCTTTTAAGCGTCGTACGAAGCCAACTCGAGTCGTGACAAATCATGACAAACACAATATTTTGGACCAAACAAAAAATTACAAAGAACATCAGAACATCCCACTCCACTGACAGATGCCTTCTCTATTTGAGCAACCACATTAAACATGAGGTGGATGCTGGCAGACTACGCATGGTCATGCTGGACTTCCAAAAGGCTTTTGACACCGTGAACCACTCCATACTGCAGGTTAACAAGCTAAAAGCAATTGGTTTCGATAGCACATCAGTGAGCTGGATGCAATCCTACCTGGAGGGGAGAGAACAGATGGTGGAGGGGAATGGAACACTGTCCCCCCCCCCCCTCCCAGTGAGCTGTGGCGTTCCACAAGGAAGCATACTAGGGCCTTTACTGTTCCTAATATATGTAAACGACATGACATCAGCTTGTGACTGCAACTTGTTCCTGTTCGCAGATGACTCGATCGGCACTGCTAGTCTCGGACAGGAACAAACTGCAGGTTGAAAAGGCCCTCAGCTCTGAACTCGGTAGAATCTGCACCTGGCTCGCTGATAACAAACTATCTTTACACCTGGGAAAAACTGAATCCATTCTCTTTGGATCTAATAGTAATCTCAGCAAGGCAAATTACTTCTTGGTTAGAGTGGGTGACAATGTTATCACACGTAAAGATGAAATGACCTACCTACCGTAGGTTCCATCCTGGAGGCCAATCTTTCCGGTGATAAAATGGCCACCAACGTAATCAAAAAAGTCAACCAAAGAAGAAGATTCCTTTACAGGATAACCTCACTGGTCAACAAAAACACCTTGAAGACGTTAACAGGAGCCCTCGTACAAGGTTTCTTTGACTATGCATGCACCTCCTGGTACCACAGCACCTCAAAAGGCCCTTAAAACTAGGCTCCAGACTACCCAAAACAAACTGGTCAGGCTCCTACTTGGCCTCACCCCCGCCCACTTTGACAGGCTGGAATGGCTTAGGGTCGACGACAGAGTACAGCATCTTGCAATGGGTCTGGTCCACAAGATTCGATACACCACCAAGATACCCATGTATGAATGAATAGTTTATTTCGGTCTTAAAACAACATGTACATGATTATTACAGCAGCAATACCCATGTAGGCCTACCTGTCTAGATACTTCCTTAATGTTAACGAAGTCCACACCCACAACACCAGAGGGAGTGCAACGAACCATGTACAATGCAGATTCGGCACAAACAAGGGACTAAATTATTTTCGCTCCTATGCCACCAAAATGTGGAACGCCCTACCAACAGTCCTTAAGACATGTGAATCCCTTGACTCCTTCAAAACCGCTCTCAAAGGGCACCTACGGACGGCTGCAATTCGAAACTGGCCCCCGTAAAAATCTGAATCCCCCCACCGCCCACCCCTTTTTCCCCTCACTGTATATGTTTCTTTTCCCTTTTTACCTCCTTTATGATGAATTCCTGTTCTGTTCTTTGACTATATAGAAGTGTCTATTTGTACGTCTCTAAATGTTTTGATGAATTGAACAAGGTGGACCCTCATGTAAACAAGTGTAATGCTTAATTGGGTTGTCCACTCACAGTTAACAGTCTTTGTATTGAGTTTGTGCTTGAAATGTACTGTACTTCTGCAAACTGACAAGAGTTTGCTTTGTCCGCGGTGTAAACGTCTTAAATACTTTCTCTGAGGAAAAGTCTGAGGAAAATGAGTATAACCTAAGAGTATAACTCTAAGGGAAAATGAACGGGGATTTATTTCCCGGGTCTCTCGAGGGGGCAGGACTGCGACGCTCTATAGGGGCGAGTCGACGACGACGGTGTAAATATAAAAAAAAATAGAACGGGGGTCCGTCATGACAAAACTCTTATTTCAAAAGATTTTTTTTAAAACTATTTCATATATTTCCAGGCTAGTACAAATGTGGCAATAGAGCTTGCAGATCTGCTATTTTCACTAGTTTGCGGCCCGAGCAAACGTCTAATTTCTCATTTGGCTATCCCTCTCCGGAGTCTCCGCTCATGTAGGCCTATAGCTCCGGAGGGAGAGGTCCCATATGGGCCTATTTTTGGTTGAGCTTAAAAGTTTGGGAACCACTGCGCTGTCCGGCGGGGATTCCTGCATGTGTCATCCCAAGCTTCAGCTGCCAGACGTTCATCCTTCATCTACTGAATGGCGGCCAATTGAGTTGACAAAAATGGTGCCATACAGTAATGACGCACATATGCAACACTGCACTGCTGTCAAAGGCTGAACTGTCATTTATAATTATAATAAAAGTAGCCTATAGGTCATTACACACTGGCGAATTAGCGACGCGAATTATTCGTGCGAATAATTCGCCTTTTTTTTAAAACCAATTGAAGTCAATGCAAGCTTCCACATCAGTGGCGAATGTGCGAATGTGCGAAAATGCGACCGTTTTCGCTCTTTCGCTCTATTTGTTCGCTCCGGTGTTCGCTCCGGTGTCGAATTTTTTATTCGCGTCGCTAATTCGCCAGTGTGTAATGACCTTAAGTATTAATTATAGGGAGAACAGGCATTATGAATATCATTCAAAAAACATCTTTATTACATCTCTGATGTCCTCGTTATTCTCATTTGAACTGAATGTGTAACAATTTACATAAATGAAGTACAGTGTCAGTAGCCTATATATAACTAACATTTATTTTTGATAAAATAATATCACTTACACCACCTTTAACATGCTCAAATGATTTATCCGTTCTACTTGATGGCGTTCCTAACTGAAATTGAAGCCCTGGTTGCTAAAAGGTAGGCAGGCTACTACATGGAAAACCCAACCAAAATCCATTCCACACTTATATGCTTTGTTTCGGTTGAGAGTTTGGCCACAATGTCTGCTTTATTTGGGTTGTGAGTTTTGCCACAACTTCCGCTTTAGCTACTTTAAAGTAGGCCTACCTGTCAATGATATTTCTGACAGGCTTGACCAGCTAAAATACCAGTTCACCAAATTCCAAACTTAGTTATCTTCATGTCTACTTACTGTGTCTCTGAGGAGGGCTGTGGAGTTTGGACAGTTCAGAAACCTGCCTTTGATTTTCATGGGTTATAATCAAGATTAAAACAAAACAAAGTTTGAAAGATTTTCACTTCATGCACAATGAATCTGGAATATTATGGAAGTTTCACAAATTATATTACAGAAAGAAATGAACTTTTCCATGCTATTCAATTTGTGATGAACCTGTATCACAACCTTTTCATGTAACCACCTCGCTCTGACTTATAGTGCGTTAGCTTAGATCAACATCATAGGAATAGAGGTATTGGGTCGCACACAGCAAGAATGAATTTTCAAATTATTCTTGCTGTGTGCGACCCAATAACTCTATTCCGAACCTGTATCACACACATACATGGATCATTGTGTCTATCTGGTATCTGGCCTGGTTAACCACTCCCCCTTGAAAACATTTCATTTCTTTCGGTGAGGGGATTTGTAATTTTGTCTTAAAGGGGGAGTTTTACCAGGCTAGTTCTCATCCATCATGGTTTACTAAAGAGCTTAAGTCAGAATATAGTTTTAACATTTATTTTGGTAAAATATCACTTTCACCTCAAAACATACAATTAACCCTTCGCTAAATCCCACCTCAAAAAGCGATTGTCCAATGCCAATCTAAATAGTTTAGCAACTGTTGCAGGTCAAGCTTTCGCCACCTCATAGCTGTCAATGTTATTTTGCATGGCTGCGTTGTTGAACATATACACGGCTTAACGTCGGGAAACTTACACGCCTGACCCACCCAGGTGATGGCAATAATATCAATGACCGTAGTCTTACCGTGCAACATGAAAACTCCTGTCGGGTAGTCGTTAAAAGTTGATTTCTCCCTCTGTCATTTCCTCGTATTTCTAGTTTATTTAAATAGTGTCATGCAAATTTGGGGAAGAAGGACAGCTTGCCCTGTCTCCTCGCTGCCAACGTGCCTAGTGGACAAGGACGTGTTGGGGTCCTTGGGGAGGGACTTAGTGAAGGGCTATTGTAGCCCTGGTTGTTAAAAAAAAAAGGTTTGGAACACCGACCAAAATGAATCACTTCACTTTGTTTGAGTTGTGAGGCTCAAGTCACAGACCACAAATAAGACAGTGAGTAGACAGATATGGTGCCATTTTATAGTAAGCAGACAACAATGCATTGTTAGCTTGAAGATCAGACCTTTTTGGCGAGCGACACCACATACGTCAGATCAGGGTTGGATACCGACAACCACTTCTTTATTCTATATATGGTTACCTCATTGTAGGACAAACAGTTGGAATACCTGATCTGCTTGCTCACAAGTCACATCGGATCTGCATGCTCACAAGTCACATCGGAAAACATGAGCTTGTAGGTGCCATAAAAATAAATAAGTTTTACCTCTAATTACATTCCCAAAATAGGGACACCACAAAAATGACCCCACGAAACCTTGAATTCATGGAGATTTTGTATTATTTGTGACATTCCTGAGTCATTCCCTTGTCAGTAGGAGACTTCGCCGGTTCTCAAATTATTGGTTTAGGTATGTCATACAAAAAAAATACAATAAAAAACAATGTCCATAAATTCAAAGCTTCATGGGGCGTGTAAATTATAGAAAATAAGTAATTTGTTGGGTGAACTACTCCTGTTAATGTTAAACTTATTTTTCCAGTCTATAGTAAGATGTAAAAGTAATGATGTTTTCACTGCCTGGCACTGGGTAATTCTTGGAAAACCAAAAAGGTCGCTCACCCCTGCGTCAGGTCCCAGGGGAGTTACAACATTGATTCTCAAAGTCAGGTCCTCAAAAACGAGTGATAGTTAGGAACTGTAACTCCAAGAAATGATAAATGGAACCAAATAGACCCGCCAGGGTCCATTCTGTTCCATGGCCTAATGCATAGCAAACAGGGGGTGCTTGAAATTAAAAGGTCTGAGAAGAACTGGTTTAGAAGATGATTTGGGCTCTGAAGTGGTGCTGTTTGGTTTTGTTGTGGTTCATTCCCATCCTCATCATCCATCTACTCTTCATCCTTTGAACGTACTGCATGTCCTTCTGCTGACGATAGGAGCACGAGGCTGCTGCACGGGGAGACACATCCACAAGACAATGAAGAGCATTATGTTCGGTGCACACCTCACTGCTTTGAACTAGAGCTCGATGGCGGGCTCCATTTAAAAACAAATTAACTCTGCCTGTGGACATAAGAGGGACCTGCATTTTCAGCAGGGAAAAATGTGAAGACACACAGCCTAAGGCCTTGAATCAAGTTTTGACTGCATTAACTTAACATTTATAGATAAAATTTACGTTAAAGGGGCATTCCACTCATTTTCAACATTTTACTATGTCATTAATATACCTTAGAGCTGTTAATGTTATAATAATAAAAAGGTTCCCCCATTCTGTGTTTCCTAGAACTAGAGGTCTGAAAAAAATCATTAACATGGTGAAACACATCTTGATGATGTCATCAAGATGTGTTTCACCATGTTAATGATATTTTTCATAATTACAGTTCTAGGAAACACAG
Organism: Electrona antarctica; assembly: GCF_951216825.1. Lineage (NCBI taxonomy): Eukaryota > Metazoa > Chordata > Actinopteri > Myctophiformes > Myctophidae > Electrona > Electrona antarctica. Next base: position 25,825,637 of record NC_136800.1, on the reverse strand, counting down.
AATGGGAGGACCTTTATTATTTCCACACAACAGCTCTAAGGTATATTAATGACATAGTAAAATGTTGAAAATGGGTGGTTTTCCCCTTTAAGTATAAATGGTCAGTCTAGCACCAGCGAATATATGCATATGTACTACAGACTATCAACTACAACTAGGGGTCTGTATAATCAAATATTGAAATAATCGTTTTTGAGGATTAAAAATAATTAATATTAATGTTTTTATTTCATTTTTGCAAAGGATTTACAATTTAGGCATTTAGCAGATGCTCTTAATCCAGAGCGATTTACAGTAAGCAGGAACAAAAAACATGGTAATACATCAAATACATAAAAATAGTCATCATGAATCATACGTATGCTAAGAACCTAACAGTGGAATATAATGAACTACCGTATGCATATATACTATAGTGCTATGTCTACATGAAATGCTATCTAAGTTACATAGGTTGAGCCTTTGCGTACGCCTGTAAGCTCATCGAGGCAATGGCAAGTGCTACAGCAAGTGCTATGGGCTAAGATGGAGTCTGAAGAGGTGCGTTTACAGACTACCGTGGAAAGGATATACTGTCATCCAAAGCACTAACTACATGTTAGAGTATGCCTAGTATGGGTGTAATATGTTTTCTGTTCTGCATTGGCATGTTCTAGCCTAATGTGCAAGGCTAGTCCACTAGGGCTAGTCTCAGAAGAAATTCATCAGGATAACATAATAATTGCACTAGAATAATCAACTTTGATGTTCTCAGTAATGCACAATTTGTACATAACTTAACAGTGGACATAACACTGATGTGTATGTGTCAACAGTGGGTATGTGTATAATATTGTCAATGCACAGTAAAGTACGATTGGTTATCACAACAGAACGTATAAAGAAAACTCTCATACCCAGCTGCATGTCTCCCCCCCATCCCAGGGCTCGGTACTGCTTGAGGACACGCCCCACTGTGTTCCTATTGGTCCTCACAGCCACCGTCCTCTGGACACCAAAGCGTTGCTTGTAGTACCGCATCAACGAGCGATGGCCGATCTTCGCACCTGGAGCAAACGATGTAGAAGAAGGTTAACACCTTGAGGGCTCGGGCCTATTTAATCCATTAATAAAATGTGCCCATCGTTTATAGCGCCCGGACCACTTTCACCGGCGGACCGGAAGTTGTTGTGAATGTCTGTGTAGCAGCTAACAATAGCCACACCACTCTAGAGTCGACCGACAACAACGGGAGGTAAGAATAAATCTATCGCGACTAGCGACTGGACAGCGGAGCGCCGTCTAACACAGGATCTTTTTTTCATAATTAGACGGGATGATTTAGATCTCGAGTTATGAACGTTTTAAGATTTTCGTTGTCGTCCGCTAAACAGGCAGGGAACATTTTCGATGACGTGTCACTGTTGTGCAACACCGAGGATTGGGCAACAAGCACTCCTAGGCTGTGGAGCGATGCGACCGGTTTTGATATCATTAATCTCCGTCGTTTTTATCAATCTCCGTCTCGGGCAACTGACCGTGCACTTGAACTTGACGGTGATCTCCGTCTTGCGCCTCCAAGGTGTTAACAAATGCACACTGAGTCAGTTAACAGTAATGGCCCCTACACACTGCAAGATATATTGCTCCGATTATGCTGGCTGGGAGCTTTTTTGGTGCTCAGTCTGCTCACTGCTGTCAAAAATAGTCTAAATCTTAAACCAACGCATCTCACTTGGATATGTTGATAAAACAGTGTCGAAATCTACGCAGCAGGGCAACTGTTATAATGGAAACAAACAGAGAGAGAGACGCAGAGAGACAGAATTATTTAACGAAAATCAAGATTTAGCGTCCTGCACATACTTTTCACCCTGTGTATTCCTGTGTGTGTGTGCAGTGTGTGAGAGTCGAGGGAAGCGTTACAGAGTCCGTTAGATGTTTGAGTAGTGAGTCAGTTACCTGAAGGCAGAGTCAGGTAGTTTAGTAGTGAGTCAGTCAGTGAGTCAGTTACCTGAAGGCAGAGTCAGGAACTCAGTTTCTTCATCATATTCCAGGTTCTTCTCGTCAGGAAAACCTTCATCTTCCATGTCAGCCTCCTCTCCCTCCTTCCTGTCCGGGTAACTACCCCTGTTGGCACAAGTAACAAACACATACTATTATTAACGCAAGTCCGATTCTAAAAATGCCTTCTAAATCCTAACAGTATTCTGAAAAACTTAAGTTGCTATATATATTGTCGTTGGGTATCCAAAACCCTGATGATCCTTTTTATGATCATTTTTAAAACAGTGAAAATAGCCAATCTATAAGGCCCCACAAGGCGTTGTGGGCTTGTATAATTGCCAATACGTATGTGGTCAAAACAGTGAGGTAATGCCCGTTATAGGGGTCTGGCTCAAAAGCCCTAACCAAAGGGTCAAGACGGTTTTAGCGTTGTCCCTGCGGTGTGATATGTCTTGTTGCACGTTGACCCTAGTGATTCAACACATGGAATTCAATGGCCCAAACCACACCAAAGAAGGGCCGAGACGGTTTTAGAGTGAACTCCTTGCAACCGTTTGGACCCAAGGAGTTGCATCATGGTGACCCTTTGGTGTGGTTAGGCCCATATTCCCAATAGTCTAAATTCCAGTCTAAATTCAAACTGTTACCTGAAGTCATAGAAGTCTGCAAACTCCAGCGCCGCGTCTCCGTCGGTGAACAGCTTACAGTGGCTCTTGTCCACCATGTGACCCTGCACCGCCTTGGTGGAGTAAAACGAGCGTCCCTTCTCGTTACACCACAGACACACGTTGCCAGCACCCACCTTCTCCGCTGGACACACACACACACACACACACACACACACACACACACACACACACACACACACACACACACACACACACACACACACACACACACACACACACACACACACACACACACACACACACACACACACACACACACACACACACACACACACACACACACACACACACACACACACACACACACACACACACACACACACACTTTATAATTCTTATCCCACGATTTTGCAAGGGGCAGTGGACTGACATCATGCTTCCTTATATGCATGAGGAGTCCAAGCTGCTTCCTTTCACCTGACAGGGGAGAGTTTCCCAGGCCGGAGTGTGTGGAAGGAACAGGAACGTTATTCCGACCAGTCACCTTCAGGCGCGCCGCCTGAAGGTGACTAAGATGCGGAGTTTCAGCAAGTGTCAATCATGTTCAACCACATAGTCTGCAAAAGGTTATGCATGGAATAAAGACATTTCAGGCTTGTGGATCTGCTACTCTTACTAGCTTTTGAATTTGAATCCTTAAAAGTTACAGTTTTGGACACACAAGGTCTCCCACCCCAACAAGAGAGGATAAATAGTGCTACCACTCACTCACCCAGGTAGCTGATCATTCCTTTCAGATTGACCAGGAACTCCAAGTCAGGGATGAAGAAGCTGTGCACTTTGGTCATGTGAGCGACGTTCTTGATGAGTGTCCTGGAGTGATGCGAGCAGAACAGACAGTCTGTGACGGCGAGGGAGCCGGGCAGAACGTCCGGCCTGTCAACCGACGGCGCTGACGACTCCTCCGGCTCCATCGACTCCCCCGGCTCTTCGTCCTCTTCCATGTCATCGTCGTCGTCATCATCATCGTCGTCATCATCGTCGTTGTCGACGTCCTCCCACTCTTCTAGAAGAGAGACAGGAGTTAGTTTACGGGTACGTACAGGTCTAGTCTGGTCAAAACCACAGAGAGCTCCCTAGATTACGTGTGAGGTTTTTTTTCGTCAATGAAAAAGCGCTAGGACATGTACACACGTCATCACAATCAGTCGGTTGGATTAGCTATGACATTGACATGACTTTTGACTAAGTGTTTAACCGTACTCTGTTCTGTATAATTTCTGCCTAATAAAGTATTCGATCAATCAGTCCAAACCCCCGGACTCCACTATGAGAACCACTGGTTAGAATGCTCTCGGTTATTTGATTAATCGAAAAAGTAATAAAACAATAATCAATATTTGTAGCCCTAATTATCAAGTGTGCTACATCAGCGACCCATTTTAAATCACTCCTCAAGACACACCTGTTTGAAGCTACGTTTCATTCTTGAATCTTTTATCTGTTGTTTTTGTTATTTATGTGGCATCTGTTACATTTGACTCATCTGTTTTTCATTTTTGTGGATTGCCCTTGCTTTTATGGCCAACTCTTTGCGCTTTGCTCCCTCTACCGGTTACATGCATGTACAGCACTTTGTAAATTATGTTTTGAAATGTCCTATATGAATTATTAATTATACAATTATTACTAATATATAGAAATTGGCTTCCCGCCCTCAGGAAGGTAATCTCTGGTCGCCAAGATGCCGAATTGAGATACAAGAAATCACCAATCGCATATATGTGCAGACTGTTAATGATTTCTTAAATGATGCTTATGTTCTGTGCTGTAATCAGCAAAACAAATTGTGTTATTAAAGGCGGCTGTCCTTTTAAACTCGTAAATCGTAATCGTGCTGAAAGCTGAATAACCCATTAAAACAGAGAAGGCTTGCATCTGTGTAATTTTAGATTTTAAATCTGTGTGGAGAATGTTTGAAGAAAGAATAATTTAGAATGTTTCTTCTAGAAGATTTGGGAGGGTCTGCGGGCAACTACATATCATTCAGAGTGGTCCTTGGCACTAAAACGTTTGAGGATTACTGATTTAGAAGGCATTTGTAAGTCTTTATTGGGATAAACGACCATTATGTCTCCTCACCTTCTTCTGCCGTTGCCGCCACCGCTGCGTCTCCTTGCTCCTCCTTGTCTTTGGTCTCCATCCTCCTGGCCTGCTCCTCCAGCCACACCATGCGAGGAGCTTTCTCTGCTCGCCTCCTCTCCTCCACTCCTTCTCCCTTCTCCTCCTGTGGGCCTGTGGAGGAGGAGGAGGCCTGGGTCTTTCCTGGCGCGGCACGGTGCTGCTGCTCCTTCAGGGCGTCTCTCAGGGCCTGGTTCTTGGCGTCGTGGTCCGTCCTCCCCTCCTCCTCCTCCTCCTCCTCCTCCTCCTCTTCCTCTCCTCCGCTCAGACCTTTCTCCAGGTTCTTCTCGTTCATCTTCTCCACCTTCCGCTGAGCGGCCAGCACCGCCTGTTTCTCCACCTGATGGTTTCATTAATGTTATTGACAAAAATGCATTTACCGCCATAAATAAATGCTATAAAAGAGCACATGTCTGCAATTTGAAACTGGACCGCAGACAGTGTTGATTTTGACAGCAATCTTTTTAGATAGTCTTTTGAGTAACATTTCATTTAGTTATAGTCATATGAAATGTTTTACTTTGTCTATTTTTAGTCAACTAAATAATCCATACGATTTTAGTCAACTAAATCTACAGCTGATTTTGACGACTAAAATGTGTTTTAGCGGGCCGATCTACAAGCTCATAATGCGTCGCAGCACAACATGTTGTGATCTTGTAGATGTGCCATTTTCAGCATGCAACCAAGTATAAAATGACTTGTCTTTTAAATTCTACTGGATCTCTTCTCCACTAGTCCCTCCCTAACATTAGTCTAGTTTTTGAGTGGTGCAACCACTCCCTTACAGACTTATGTGTGTGGGTGGGTGCCTGCCTGCCTGGCTGGGTAGTGGGTAGGTATGAGCATGAAAACAGCATGGTTGTTTTTCACCACCTGTGCGCAACCTAACACACACACAAACACACACGCACATATTAACTGTATATATGGGGAAACCGGGGGGTGGGGGGTGTGATTTTTATTTCTTGATGAAACTGTCAATATATTTAGTCTTAGTCCTAATTTCAGCTTTAATATAGCATCAATAATTTTAACAACTCAGTTTTTATTTAGTTTTCCTCTGTGAAAAAATGTAGTCAAAGAACATTTTTCGTTTTTAGTCAATGAAATCAACACCGAGACAAGTCTTCTAGCTTGCCAAAATCAATCACCCCAAAGTTTTTCTGTAACTATACTTTTACTGCTGCTAGTGTTGATGACCACGATGGATATTGGAAACCTTTGGCAATCTGATAATGGTATCGGTACATCTCAGGTGGTTGTGGTAAGTAATGTACTTCATTGTACACTATTTGTGTGTTGCGTTTAATACATTTTGTGTCTTACTTTTAACTGGTTTATACAGTACAACGTGTGGGCACGTCATAAGCAATCCAACCGACGGGGTGCTAGCTACGTGTACACACATCCTAGCTACGTGTACACACGTCCTAGCTACGTGTACACACGTCCTAGCTACGTGTACACACGTCCTAGCCCATTTTCAATGATATCAAACGAGAGAAGAATATTCTGTTTTTTTCCCTCTTTTTTTTTAGTTGGCCTCCAAGGCCACCATACTCTTCGCTCTTCGTTCATCCGAAGTCCCGGTCACTTCCCTGTTTACCGCTGCAGAAAGAATCCCTTGTATCTGCCCTCCGTGGTTTTGATCAGATGGATATACTAAGCTCTTCATTTCTGACTTCTGACCTGCCTCTTGTTCAAAATATGAACGTGAGGGATCATCGAGCGATTTTGATCGAAACGAGAGCAAGGTTTTTTTCCGGAGTAAAAGCGGCCATATCTTCCCGGCACCCGAGCTTCTATTTTGAAGGAATCCCGGCGCCGATTGTGATTTCAGGCTTTCATCAAATGTGACTAAATGGTTAACACCTTAGAAGCCCGGAACTATTTAATCCATTTCATCCAGGGTGCCCATCATTTGTAGCGCACAGACTACTTTTACCGGCGCACCGGAAGCTGGTGTGCATGTCTGTGTAGCAGCTAACAATAGCCACACCACTCTAGATTCGATCAACAACAACGGGAGGTAATAATAAATCTATCGCGACTAGCGACTGGACCGCTGAGCGCCGTCTAACATAGGATCTTTTTTCAGAATTAGACGGGATGATTTAGATCGGGAGTTATGATCGTTTTAAGATTTTCGTTTTCGTCAGCTAAACAGGCAGGGGAGATTTTCGATGACGTGTCACTTTTTGACACGTCATCGGATTAATTAATCTCTGTCTTGTTTATCAATCTCCGTGTTGGGCACTTGACCATGACCTTGAACTTGGACGGAGAACTCCGGCTTGGACATCCAAGGTGTTAAGGACAGTTACTGTACCTGTGTTTGTGTGACTGCAGGTGGTTGTGGTACCTGTTGGTGTTTGTGTGACTGCAGGTGGTTGTGGTAAGCGTTGGCGGTGTTGAACTTCTTGCTGCAGGTGGCACAGAACTCCCCGGCGGCCGCGACCGCCACTTTGAGGTCTGCTGCGGCCCGCTGGGCCAGGACCCTCTCCTGGAAGTTCTCTGCATGGGGAGAGAAGGATAGATACAATAGATTATCAGTAAGCAGATACAACAGCAAGTTACAACACGCAACTGTGTGTGGGGAGGAATTAGTTGTCATTATGACTAAATTGGGGAGAAAAATGGGTGAAAAGCACAAAAAATGTAAACTGTAATAAGCTATAATATTATGTAATACCTATGTAATAATGTGATACCAAGTAATAATATTTTTTAAAAGGATGCCCAACACTTGACAGCATGACAGCCAGCAGCTTCTTCGTGGTACTGTCATGACTGGCATGACACCTTGTAACACTAGTATAACAAAATAACATTGTACCAAAGACAAAAACACAATTTTCTGAACAGAGGCAAATCAGGAGAAATCGATTTTGTTTATCGACCATTCTCTGTCCCAGCAACACACTCTCGCGAGCTCTAGCGACAGTAAACATCAGACGGCACCCGCTTAGGAGACCATTTGTATGTCATTCTCTGTACAGTGTCGCCTCTAGCTAGAGGCTACAATTGGGATGGTGGATCTTTCTAATTAAAAAAAGAAGAATAAACCCTTACCCGTTTGACCAGATGAAGAGCCTTGGCTCGAAACGCCGTCAATAAATTATATTGGAGTAGATGAGTGTGCAGGTTTATTCTTCTTTTTCTTCACTTTCCAACCCAGCACCTCAACTATGTGATGTGCATATTCTATTAGTTTGTGTAGGATCTTTCTACATATCCACCATCTGTGAGTTTACTCACCAGCGGTGACGGGTGGCATCTCGGCCACCTTGCGCTTCAGGTTGTAGCGGTGCCAGTCGGTCTTGTAGTGCGCCCGCTGCACCTCGCCATCGCTGAACGCCACCCTGCAGCTGATGCAGGTGTAGGACGACATGACGCCTGGCTGGACGGACACACACACACACACACACACACACACACACACACACACACATTATACCAGTGGTTCTCAACGGCACACCGTGAGAGTATATAAAGTGGACCTCCAAAAGTGGACCTTTTCACTACTTACTATACTTGAGTATGCATTTGATGTATGACCTTGGTATACTACAATCTCTACCATGATAATAATAACAACAACAACAACAATAATAATAACTAGACAATACTGAAGTGATGACAATAGTGGGATCACTACTAGAGCCCACAATAATAGTAGTAAAAAATAACTAAATCACATGCATGTACTGTTAACAATCTTGTTAATAATAAAGCATTCAATCTGTCTGTCTGTCTCATGACATGACAGAACATTAGAACAGAATACTGTACTATTATTAGATTCCGTTTATTACAGTGGCAGTTTGAAAAAATGCCACTATTCTGAATAATGAGTCTGACTACTAAAGCCAATACGTGTTGGTAACATTTTGGATGTTAGGGCTGTAACCAGAGTATTTCTACGTTTTGGTATTTATTTGGTGCTTTTTTACTCAAGTAAAATAAATCAAGAGTCACCCTTCTTCCACCACAAAAAAACAGCTAACATTAGCAACTAAAAGCTAACTAAACGTTGACGCATGCGTGTCATCAACAGTATAACATCGCTAGTGAAACTAAATGAAAGATACAAAGTTCACTTACTTTAATTACAGCACCGAATCCTCTCTAATGTGTATAAATATAAATGTATATATACACGCTTGTTAATGTTGTTATGATACTGCTACTCTGCTGCAAACACGAGGGTTACTTCCTGGTAACCCTTGAACTCGACGATTCTTCGTTGTGATTAGAGGTGCTTTACCGCCACCAACTGGACTGGATGTGGAACTTGAGATTATAAATAAGACATTCTATATTCTTTTAAACCGCAAAAAATGGTTTAAAAGGCCGTGGCAAAATAGATCTCATGCCCAAAATGAGACTAATGGGGCCCAGAGCAGCAAACTGGTATACATAGACACAATGGCAGTTTATGGTCCATTTAGCCTATACATTTGTGTTTCTGGTCAAATTTATTGACCTGTTATTTTGTATGTCTGACTGTGACAAAAAGATAATATTGATGAAATGCTTCATCACGAGGCAAGCTGGCATGGTGATGATGGTGGTGACCTCTGGTTAAGCTCTGTTGTTAAAACGTTTAATACCTTCAAAAACATCATTTTTGACAAAAATTACAACCAAAATAGGGGATGCCAGGTTGAAATAGGTTACCTAAATCTGTTTCTTTGCTGTTACCAAGTGGCTTTAATTGTTGCATAAAAAAGAGATTCTTCTAAATATTATATGTTCTGTAGTCACTAGTCATGCATGTTCCACTGTTTCTGACTGGCTAGACTGTGGTTGATACACTTGTTCGTTTAGTTTTACACTGCCACCTAGTGGGTATATTAGTTCAGAACAAATCACACATCCACAATTTTACAGTGGATGGATGTAGGGCCAGGGGTGGTTGTATTTGGTCTCCCTGCTCTTCTATTGAGACATTTAGATTGTGATTGTGTCAAAGGTCATGTCTCAACTATCAGTACTACTAACCGCTGGTCTTGTCTCTGTGTCCAAAACAAAAATGTGGCATTGCCACTCATGGAAGCTACGAGAGTGTGCGGCTATACTTCTTTATTGTTCATGTCTCAACTAGACACAGGATCCGACAGGAATTTTGACCTGATGATCAAGATTCAATGTTACCCCCCCCCCCCCCCCCCCACACACACACACACACACACACTGAAGTATACTAGTGAGTTTATTGTATTGACATTCTCCAGTTCAGTTAATTACATGAATTATGCACATGTACGTGGGTTCAGACACACTCCGCTCAGGTCTCTGTGTGACTCGTCACTGTAAGGGCCGATTCATACTCCTATTTTTGAGCCGAATAAAAGTCGGTTCGGCTCTGTAGAGCCTACAATGTGACGTCATTTGAGGTTTGGGGGGGCGGGTACCGTCCTAAAGTCGGCTCTTCGGTGCTACTGAAAATTTCTGACGAGCCGAAATCATTTCGGCACTACAGCGCCGAAACAGCGGTAAAATGGAGTATGAATCGGCCCTTAGGCAGTGCTTCTCAGTTCTCAAACTTTTAATTTCACTTTTGTCGCCCCAAGCATAAACTGGCCTTACTCTGTGGAACCCCATCACTTTGAGAGTTTACAGACCTGGATCAATTGTGGAACTATCAATCATTTAGCTGGTGACCTCCTGGGAAGCCCTTCAAGGACCCCCTGGGGGTCCCCGGAACCCACTTTGAGTACCACTGCTGTAAGGCAATCACAATGACATCACCATGACATCATAGATGAATAATGAATTCTAGATTGTCTCTTTGGCTGTGAACCGGTTAACCGCTTAATAGAGCACTTCACCCATTTTAAACCTCATCTACTGTACATATAATTGGTCCTCACTAATGCTCATAATTATTATTTCCCGAACCCTGATATTATTGTTGTATTATTATTATTATTGTATGGTAATGTATTGTCTTTCTGTTTATTTGTCCTGTTTTGTTTATTTTCTGTTCTGTGAATTGTTTGTATTATATTTCTCAATAAAAATAAAAAATAATAAAAAAGAAGAAACTACAGCCTTTCTCTTCCTGGAAAATTAGCAAATTGAAATGGAAACCATTGTTCTTGCATTGCATAATTTAAAATGTAATAACGTTTGAAATCTTGGTGGATATGACCAAACCTGCCTACCGATGATGTCACTGGTAGCAGTGGTAGGCAAGTTTCGGAACTGTCCACCTCCTCTGAGACACATTGTGATACAGTATGACTATGAGCATGAGGACCAATAATTATTATTATTTTCCCCAATTATTATGAAGATAAGGATGAAAATGGGTGAAGTGCTCCATTAAGCCCTATATACAGTACATTGTTGACAGGGGTCCCGCACAGGTCTGCCCTAGGCCCTCTCCCTTTTCCCCCTACACCAAATCTCTTTTCCGGAAATAGCCAATCTCCAAGCTCACAATGTAATGTGTTGTGTGAGCTTGTAGGTGAACTATTTTCCCTATTTTTTAAAATTTGTCAAAATGTTCCAATGAAAACCTTTGATACAGTGAAAATCCCATGACCTCATCATGGATGAGATCATAAGGGCTCGCTTCACCCGCCGGAGCTGAAAATAAAACATTAAGTTTCCTCTTACAAGGTTCTTCCTCGTGGTTTATGAATTACATTTCTAATGTGTACATACATAATGAGTTTGTCAGCATACAGTAACAATCATTTTGAACGTGTGTTAATAGGAAGGTTAAAAGACAAGGCTGAAGTGTCTTCGCAAAGGCCACAATCAAGATGTTCGATTTGTAACAAAAACAAAGAAAGTAGAAAGTAGACAATCTACAAGGTGTAGAATGGCTATTTTATTTGATTATTTATGTTAGAATTACAAAAGGATTGGAATTTTCGGACAAAATAATGTTAATGTTGCCACATTTTGAAAGTTATTTTAAAAAGAAAATGTACTTTGTCATTTCTACTTTTGAATACTTGAGTATTTTTAAACACAAGTATACTTTGACTTAAGTATTGGATAATTGAGTACTTTGTCCACCACTGGCATCAACTCGCAGTATTTCACATGTTACTGAACGGATTTATGTCTCAAACGGATATTTACATGCATAATAATAATAATAATGATAGTAATGCGAGACCTGCTGCATGTTATGATAATAATAAATGCCAAGTCGCTCAACTATATAATAATGGCTTCGTGGAAAGAAAAAAGAAAATATAAAATTAAAAAGGAAAATATTACAAAATATGATTTGTACTGTGTCATCCATTGTCAAACATGAGTGTTATCTGGGTATGCACTACAACAGGGGTTCTCAACGTTTTTGGCTGGGGACCCCCGGAAATGCTTTGGCCATGTCCCCCCCCCCCCAATACAAAAAAATTACCTTAATAATAGAGAGACCATATCAGAAATAAATACTGAAACCAGATATAATCATTAAGGAAAGTTTATGCATGTACTGTGTACTATGTAAACTCTTCATTTCCATTTTCTAGCCATTCAGGTGCAAAAAAACAAAAAAGCAAAAAAAACGACAAAAAGGGAAATAATTTGGGGACCCCCCAAAATAATTTGGCGACCCCCCCCCCGAGGGGTCGCGACCCACGGGTTGAGAACCCCTGCACTACAGACCAGACACACAGAATAGTGCATTTTCTAGTACAGGTGCAATTTGGTGAGATGTCTATTGTCTAGTCAAGATAAGGCAGTGGAATTCTGGGTAGTGTAGTTGAACCGACTGAATCAGCATCCGTCCATGAAGGTTAAACTTCCTGGCAGTCAGGTTACGGGAAACAAATGTCTGCGAAACAGGTAAATGTTCCTCTACCCATAATCAATACCCATCCTATATTACATTTGGCTTATACGTTTCAATGTTACTGCGGGCAAATTGTCCCGTATTTTGGATACTGTGTTTGTCTTGGGACAAAACCGGATTTTCAGTTCAGGTGGCCTGAACATCTAGTAAACACAATTCCCTCTAAGCCAATGTTTCTCAACCTCTAGTCCTGGGCCCAAAAGGGGTCCAAATGGACTCTTATGGGGTCTGTAACTCTGAGAGGGTACAAATGGAACCAAAATAGTGTACAACTGAAACCAAATGGACCGTGAGGGTCCATTTGGTTCCATTTGTACAAATGGAAAATCACAATAATAACAGAAGGGGAACGTGTTTCTCACCCCACCAATCAAAGACATCCTAACAGTCTTATCTAAGCCAATCAGAATCCATCTAAGCCAACCACAGACCTTCCAGCACTCTTATTACAGCCAATCATTGTCGTCCCAGCACTCTTGCTGATCGCAACCAATCCCTGATGTCCTAGCACTTTTATAACATCCAATGAGCGACGTCCCGGCACCTTTAAAAGAGCCAATCAGTGACGTCCCAGCAGCTTGGAGAAGAATCCAGCGGAGGGTGAAGACGGAGGCTTGCCGGAGGAGGCGGGGTCAACATCTTTCTCCGCCTTCTTCTTCTTATGCTCCGCTCCGGCCCCGCCTCCTCCCAGGAGCTCTTCCTCCTGCAGCTGCTCCAGCTCTGATTGGTCGAGCAGCTCAAAGTCCTCCACGTCGCTGTCAGACTCCTCCTCCTCCGCCAGATCAAAGGGCGTCAGCGATGTCACCTGCACTTCCTGGGGGCGGGGCCTCGACCGCGACCTCCTCTCGGTGGGGAGGTCGTCCGCGGATGTTACCGCGGCGACCACGGCGGCCTCTATCCTCTCCTGGATAGCGGAGGTGACGGCGGCCGCGATGGCGTCCGACGCCATCTGCTGGACAAGTTCCAGTGCCTGCGCCTCCACGCTGCCATAGGTCTGAGGAGGGGCTTGATTTGATGAGGGAAGGGGGGGAGGGGTCGGGAGGCCGATGCTGAGGTCGCTGTCGTCGCCGTTGCTAAGGCCGTTGTCCAGGGACGGGAATTCTGGGAGGGTAAACGCCTCTTCTTTGTCCAGGTCTGTGAGGTTGGGGAGAGAATGTAGGAAAAGGAATTATATATTTAGGAATGGCGTAGGAATGCGACAAAAACAAACAAAAAAAGAATGCGAAGCAATGAGTTTAGATCTTGTAGATCTGCTGATTTTGCTTCTTTTGAATGTGAATCCTGAGCAGTAACAGTTTCCCCCCCGACAGAGACGACGTCCCTGTGTCTCTCCACCTACCCTCTGAGTTCTCCGTCTGTGGCGTGTGTCCCTCGGACAGGTTGAACGTTCCGTTGTCCGTCCACGTCACGTCCGACACGTCTGTGTCCGAAACACACATCTCCTTACACACCGTGGAGTCCAGCTAACACACACACACACACACACACACACACACACACACACACACACACACACACACACACACACACACACACACACACACACACACACACACACACACACACACACACACACACACACACACACACACACACACACACACACACACACACACACACACAACCAAACCAACATTCCCATTAATATAATACACATGCACAATACACACTTCTGCTCATGGGAGAGACAAAACATCATGTAAAATATCTTATTTATATTAATTATTATCCTATTGGGACCCCACTTTGAGAACAGATGCCACAGAGGGTGTGTTCGGTAACACTGCCTCTCATTGCATGTACTGTACAGTAATTCACACAGAGAGAGAGAGAACTCAGATTACTGGATAAACAATAGTGGAAATGGAAGCAATGAAGAATGGGACATTGGAAGTGGAACACTATAAAGCTGAAGCTGATAAATGGTTACTCTATCTCAAGTGACAAGTCAAATTCATTCATTGTTTGATTTGAGATTCATTGTTTTGTGACGAGGATGCACATTCAACCTGGACGCGGGCAGGAGTGTGCATGCCCGTGTCCAGGTTGAATCTGGACGTGGGCAGGAGTGTGCATGCCCGTGTCCAGGTTGAATCTGGACGTGGGCAGGAGTGAGCATGCCCGTGTCCAGGTTGAATCTGGACGTGGGCAGGAGTGTGCATGCCCGTGTCCAGGTTGAATCTGGACGTGGGTAGGAGTGTGCATGCCCGTGTCCAGGTTGAATCTGGACGTGGGCAGGAGTGAGCATGCCCGTGTCCAGGTTGAATCTGGACGTGGGCAGGAGTGTGCATGCCCGTGTCCAGGTTGAATCTGGACGCGGGCAGGAGTGTGCATGCCCGTGTCCAGGTTGAATCTGGACGTGGGCAGGAGTGTGCATGCCCGTGTCCAGGTTGAATCTGGACGCGGGCAGGAGTGTGCATGCCCGTGTCCAGGTTGAATCTGGACGTGGGCAGGAGTGTGCATGCCCGTGTCCAGGTTGAATCTGGACGTGGGCAGGAGTGTGCATGCCCGTGTCCAGGTTGAATCTGCGTCCTCGTGTCAACTCAGCTGTTGGCATCATCATCGCAGATCCAATTAAAAGCACCTGAAATCCAATCCTCATGACATTACATCTGTGTGTGTGTGGACCCTGAGCCAGAGCCCTAAATTGCCAATGCACACTGTGTAAACATCGCTCCGTTTGACTAACAGCTCCGTGTCTGGACAGTGAGTGACGGCATAATCAGCACAAATCAAGTGTCCGAATAAGATCGTTAAGCTTCAGCGTCTTAACAGGAAACCCTGTTAATTTTTGCATCGACCATTGGAACGTTACAGTTTGTATTTCTGTTTGCCTTTTAGGCTTCTTAATCACAAATTGCACAGGGCAGATATATTTAATAATTAAAACAAATTCTTCATTACAACCCCATCAAGGCCTGCCAAAATACACTTTAGTCGACTAAAACATATGTATATTTAGTTGACTACATTCTTATGGTATTTAGTCAACTAAAACTAGACCATAACAAAAATACTTCAGGTGACTAAATTGTGACTAACACAAAATGGTTAAAAGAGTGCGTACAAATTTTGCTGTCAAAATTACCACTGATTCAGGTAGTCAACAGAGAAAGCTCCACAGGGAGTAGAGAAAAAAACGAAAAAAGTCTGTTAGGCCAAGTTTAGGCCAAATTTGTGAAACATTGTGAAAGGAGTCCCCCGTAGTGGTGCGCACCAAAAGTGCGCAAATCACCCGTTGCTCCCGACATGCATTGGTCCGACATGCGTTGTGTCGTGCTTGCGGTTAGGGTTAGGTTAGTGTTTGGGGTAGGGTGTCGGACTAATGACTGTCGGACTGTTAGTATGTCGGAACTTATGCCTGTAGCCCCCCCTGTTAGCCTACAAGCGTTTCCTAAACAATTAGCATAATATGTTAAATGTATTATCATTCTAAAATTATGCTTAGTTGTTCCACTTACAGCCAACCAGTTCAAGAAATATTGCTAGTTTCATCAATAAAATAATAATAATAATAATGATGGACCAAGATTCCAAATGTACTGTATCAATCATGGTGAACGAGAACTTTAACCATTTAAAGGCTGATATACTTCCCAGGGCTCTATACTAGATCCTATAGTATTTCCCTCTACACACCAAACCTCTTCACCGGGAAATAGCCCATCTACAAGCACACAACGCATAGCACTGTGAGCTTGTAGAGTTGCTGTTTTTGCCGAATGTCCGTGTATAGTATACTGTCAGAGTTATGAGTCAGAATTACTGTCCTCAAAATGTAAAAGTTTGAGAAGGACTGCGCTATAGGATTCAAGGGGTAGAAACATGTGAGGAGCTCCATCTTACCTTAGGGAACATGGAGGAGAGGTCTTCTTCTATGTTCTCCTTCTCACCCTGAGACTGGAGGAGTCGCTTCTCTGCACACAAAACAGGATATATCTCGTTTGTAATTGTAATGTTTATTGTATTGTGCCCACCATCAGTCCATCACATCATTGTCTCCACCAGGCCGAAGCATGGGGAGAGAGTATGTTTTGCACTCCGTCCGTCCGTCTGTGCACAGCTAATCTCCGGCACCTTTAACCCGGACGATGCCAAATTTTGCACACACACTCCCAGGATGCCAACGATGAACCTCTGCCCAGATTCGGTCCAAAAATCCCGCAAATCGTTTTACACTATCTCTATAGTCATGTGTTCAAGATAGATCTGTCCGATATTTCATATTCCATCCTAATTGGCTAACATAGGCTTACAAAGTTTGCAGGATTGGCCCTTTTGAAACAAAACGCCTCAAATCATGAACGCAGCATGCAATTTACACAGACTTTCACAGACTTTCCTACTAGACTGTGAAAAGGGTGGGATATATTCCTAGCATATCTACAAGTCTAATATAATAGGAATATATCCCACCCTTTTCACATTGGCCTGTTATATCGGTGGATTTTTGCAAAACACATTTTTGGAACAAAATGCCTCAAATCATCCAATTGCTATCAATGGTGTGTAAGAACAAATGGCACCCTTTTCACATTAGCCTATTATAGCGCCACCAGGAGGCCACAACCTGACCTGGCCTGGTGGAGACCTGTGCCCTGAGGGGCACTTTCTCTAGTTATTATTATTTTCTGTTTGGCTATTTTAGTTATTTTCAGAGAATGTTGAAAGTGAATATTGAACCAATGAAGTATTAACAAGCTTGTGACTACATAATAAGCACTGGGAAACAAAATAATAACCATTTGAACACAGGTTATTATTTTTTTTCATTCCCTGAATAGTAACTTTTATAGGTAAAAGTTATTGTATTTGGGCTAGAGACATTAAAATACAGTGTCAGCTTGTGCCTTCTTCAGGGTGTAATGAGTGTCTAGACTTGGATTTGTTATGCCTTTTTACCATAACTATTTTCAGGCCACTATATGCAGCCTGAAAATCAACGTGACGTGTTGTGAACTTGTACATCTGCTATTTTTGGTGAACTTGGTGTACTGTAGGCTGAAAAAGAACGCACTAAGTACAGTTTAACTGAAACTGTCCATTTTACTAAGTATAATGGACTTATTCAGTGGTTAGACTGATGCATTTTCTGTTTCTCTGTGTGTGTGTGTGTGTGTGTGTGTGTGTGCGTGCGTGCGTGCGTGCGTGCGTGCGTGCGTGCGTGCGTGCGTGCGTGCGTGCGTGCGTGCGTGCGTGCGTGCGTGCGTGCGTATTTTATGATAAGCTACTATAAGTTTACCGTGATTCTCTTTGATCCTGTGAAGGAAGTCCCCAACGCCGAAGTCCAGCTTCTGCAGAACTGGCTTCAGCCACATGAGGAACTCAGGGGAGGAGATGAGGGGCCACAGGAATACCCCCAGAACTGTAGCCCACATTGTGTAGGACATTAGTTCAGTTTAGTTTTATTTGCACACATACAATGTTAAAATATGTGACAAAAGACAAAAATGGGGGGAAAAATATATACTTTTATATGGAAATGAACAAGAATCTAAATCAAAACATGATAGTGTCTTTGACACTAGTGTCTTTGATAAAATATACTATGCTTATGCGTACACGTATCTTATTCCTATAAAGACATTTTGATTTCAGCCATGGATTTGAAAAATGTTTCTAAGCAGAAGTTTAATAACACAAGACGTCTCAGTGCCAGTTTGTCTACATCAAAAATATGAACAGAACACGTACCTAAAATGCAGGTGATAATGAATCCAGGAATGTAGCGTCCTAAGACAGCAAAGAAGGTGCACACACTGCAGACCAGCAAGCAAAACTAAAACCAGGAAGAAGGAAACATCTCATTACATAATAATAAAGATAATATAATATAATATGGTTGTTGTCGGATGGAAACCTTGTCCCCTTTTTATTATGATTCTTATAACGATTTTATCTTAAGCTTGTGGAGCTTCTCAAACTTTTTTGAGTCTGAGAGTGTACAAATATGGACCCGTCCATTTGGTCCATTAAACATAAGAAGTTGAAACATGGAGATACAAGGTTTCTGCCCGACAGCAACGTTAGAAGAAGAAGAAGAAGAATAAAGTGGTAGATATTGACCTTGCCAGGGTTCTGCTGTTTGAAGGACGAGGTTTCCTGTAGGAACGATCTGAACGACTCACTGATCTCTGGTCCAAGACTGGACCTGCTGTCCTGACCCGAATCCATGAGCTCCCAGCTGGAGAGAGACACAAAACAAACACACCCCAAACCATGAACTATAACAGAGAGTTTAGTCGGTTGGCCTCAACTAGGACAGATTATTTTTTGTTTTTTTATTATTATTTTGTTGAAATGAGGGATCATACACTGCTGCCGTTCCCTCTGTAAATACAGCTAGGTCTAATTGTATTTGTTGATCACACGTATTAATGTGTTAATGTGGGAAAATGCGGACGGCAGATAGAAATTGGCTAATTGCACACAATGTTCATTCATCTATTCAATCTCTCTCTCTCTCTCTCTCTCTCTCTCTCTCTCTCTCTCTCTCTCTCTCTCTCTCTCTCCTCTCTCTCTCTCTCTCTCCCTCTCTCTCTCTCTTACAGGCCCTGCAGCAACACAATTTATCATTTACAATTGGGCATTTAGCAGACGCCCTTCATCCACAAGAAGTGTGTGAGATCAGCATAAACAGAGTAAACACTGTAATTAGAGTGCAGAGAGAACAGTAGTGCATCAAATAAACTATACCAAAGCATCAAAAACCTAGCATAGCTCTATGGCGGCAACAATATGCTATCAATAACATTCTGCATTTGAAACTATAGGATGCCAGGTCAACAATGCATCTGTCTAAACCAGTGTTTCCCATATTTCAAAAAGTGACCAGAAGGGATAGGAAGGACAGATGAGTGCTAGGGGGTGTGGTGGAGTGAAGAGGGGGAGGAAGAGTGTAGGACGCGTGGAGCGTCGTCCAGGGTGTTTTAGGAAAGGGAGAAGAGTCTAGGATGCATGGAGTGTTGTCAAGGGTGTTTTAGGGAAGGGAGAACAGTCTAGGACGCGTGGAGCGTTGTCAATGGTGTTTTATGGAAGGGAGAAGAGTCTAGGACGTGTGGAGCGTAGTCCAGGGTGTTTTAGGGAAGGAAGAAGAGTCTAGGACGTGTGAAGCGTAGTCCAGGGTGTTTTAGGGGAGGGAGAAGAGTCTAGGACGTGTGAAGCGTAGTACAAGGTGTTTAATTGAAGGAAGAAGAGTCTAGGACGTGTGAAGCGTAGTCCAGGGTGTTTTAGGGAAGGGAGAAGAGTCTAGGACGTGTAGGACCTGTGGAGCGCTCTCCAGGGTGTTTTAGCGAAGGCTTGACCAGCATTCCCGTGATCTACTGTAAGTGAGTGGAGAGGGCACACGCAAGTCACAAGATCACAAGCCCACCTCTTTGACATTTAAGCTTTAAGGCTCCCAGCTGACTTGATGACATACACACATACATGTCCCTACAGTACATACGTACACGTACTGTACATATGCTAGTTCTGTGTGCTTGGCTCACACACAGTACAGCAGCTGTAAACACTGTTGAGGTGCTGTAAATACACACAGGATCTAAGTTCATTGTAAGGTGAGACAACATGGGGGACAACACACGCACGCACGCGCACGCACGCACGCACGCACGCACGCACGCACGCACGCACGCACGCACGCACGCACGCACGCACGCACGCACGCACGCACACACACACACACACACACACACACACACACACACACACACACACACACACACACACACACACACATACGTACAAACTCATCCCACATCTGTCTGTCTGTCTGTCTGTCCGTCCGTCCCGTCCGTCCGTCCGTCCGTCCGTCCGTCCATCCATACAATATACTGTATAGATAAATGGTGTATTCCTTTCTCCAAAGCACTTTACAGTATACTATCACATTCACCCATCCATTATGTGAACAGGAATTGTTGGGGGTTCACAGTGTCTTGATCAAGGACACTTGGACATACAGTCAGGTGGATCTGGGGATTGAACCGGGAACTGTTTCCCGGGCGGCCTCTCTGTCTCCTATTCTCCACGATTTTTCAAAACATAGCATATCTACAAGCTAATAGCGCGGCACAAAGTGAGCTTGTAACCACTGAGTGAGCTTGTAGATCTGCTATCCGACGTATAAAATAATGGCTACTGTGGTGAACATCTAAGGTGACATGGATGCTTTCCTGCTTTTAATGGTTCCATGCATGTTCAGGTGAGGTGAGTTCAAGCTGTGTGGAATAATAACCCAACACCCATGTGACACCCTTTGGGTGGGTGGGTGAGGGAGGTGACAACTGTATCACCTTTTATGACTTCTGACTCAGCTCCAAGGAATGGTTGCCAGCCAGAGAGAAAGAGAAAGAGAGCGGCGGGGGGGGGGGGGGGTTGGTGGAAGAGAAGAACGAAGTCACAGGTTTGATACCTGTGTGTGTGTGTGTGTGTGTGTGTGTGTGTGTGTGTGTGTGTGTGTGTGTGTGTGTGTTCCTGAACAGCTGTGTCCTGTTGTGTTCTTGAGCAAGACACTGAAATGCCCCCTCCCCCCATACACACACACACACATGCAGGCTTGTTTGCGTCAATCTCTGTTTGAAGCTATCATTCCCTGCTTTCATATGACATGAAAAAACGAAAATTCAAAATAATCCAATGGCAGTCCCTCAGTCAAATTTAGTCACATATTATGTTTGAATACAGGCCTCTGTTTTGCTCTGTGATGGATGTGACTGAGGATCATCTCACCTGGCGTGTGTGTGTGTGTGTGTGTGTGTGTGTGTGTGTGTGTGTGTGTGTGTGTGTGTGTGTGTGTGTGTGTGTGTGTGTGTGTGTGTGTGTGCATTCCAAAGCGGTCTGTCCCTGTGCCAGCACTCTCAACGCTTCAACGCTTTGCCGTGTCAGTGTCGCAACTTGGCCCACGACTCACTGCACGGGACGCCACACGGCAACCGGAAGTGATCCTTGAGTGATGTCATTTGCAGCTTTTCTTTTGCACACACGTACACACGCACAGGCACACACAGGCACACACAGGCACACACACACGGATGCACGCGTGTTGTTGTACTGTATTGTGTAGTTGTGTAGCTCAGTGGTTTCCAAACTTTTCAGGTCGAGACGCAAAATAGAGATTAGACGTTTGCCTGGGACCCAAACTACTGAAAATAGACAGGTTGCTGTCTGTCTGTCTGTCTGTCTGTCTGTCTGTCTGTCTGTCTGTCTGTCTGTCTGTCTGTCTGTCTAGCTAGAACATTGTCAAACAGCTCTTGCTGTTGCTGATACCGACAATAAGCCCCTCCGACTTACTTACTATTTTCTAGAAGTGGAAAGGCTTATTTGCTTCAGATGACACTTGGTCGAACAAAGCAAACAGCGTCCTGTTTCTAAATGACCTATCCACTGTATCAAAATGACCTATCCACTTATTCCACTATATCCCGCAAATATAACATAATGTTCGGCCTCACTTTGGTCTATTTCTTTTTTATGGAAAAGGATATATTTGGTTGAATTTGGGGAGATGAACTCTTGGATGAGCTCGACATCCTTCATGCCTCTACGGCAGCTGTTGGAAGGCCAGACGGACGGACATACTGACTGACAGATGGACAGACAGACGGGAGGTAATCGCTGGAACAACAACAGCGGCAGGCAGCAGCATGTCTGAGCCTCTAACAAGCTTTAAAAATAGACACACACAAACAATGTGAGGAACGGCGGCAAAAACACGCCCGGCAGCCTGTTCACATGGTGACAGAGGCAGACGGTAAATATGTTTACGTACAGCCCTCTGTGTGTGCAAGTCAACGGAGGAACATAAAGTGCGTTCGGCAGGAATCAGGAACTCGAGGACACTTCAGTGAGCAACCGGGAAGGGCCCTGGGAATCAAATCGGGGGCCGCCTGAAGCGAATAGGGCCAGGGTCACACACATCCTCGTGTTGTGTTATGAACGACACTACTTTTTTTTTTTTAAGATATTTTTTGCGGCTTACGCCTTTTATTGGTTTTCGAAGGGACAGACAGTACGCTGACAGGAAACGGGAGAGAGATGGGGGAAGACATGCAGTAAAGGCCGTGTCGGGCTCGGGAGTCGAACCCGCGGCACACTGCGACTGGATTACCAGTCTGGTGCCCAGACGGTTACGCCACCGCCTGGGCCTGAACGACACTACTAAAACGATACAACCAAGCCTAGTCTCTAGTCTAATTCACTGTCTATCTGTACGAAGCCAGTCAGTTTTGTACTTTATTGTAAGCTCAAAGGTATATACTGTATGTAACAGTGTTTAGCAGCAGAAACACGCTGCCCTCTCGCTGTGTGTTGGTGTTTACGCTGTTTGTTTTGGTAGCCCAAGAACGCCCTGTCCTGTCCGGGTGAAAACACCACAATACAGTGTTTCTGCAGGTAAACAGCACCACCCTACTCCAGTGGTTGATCCAAATGATGGGTCAAATGTATTGTTTCGTTATGTAAACACAGTTGTATACACTGTACTACTGTATGCCTTCAAAGATCTGCTATTTACAGCAAGCCATACCGTCATACGCTGGAGCATACATGGGCCATTAGAAGTCCACTTCAAGCCGGCCAGACCAACCATCTCCAAGCCAACAGCTACAAGCCATATTAGATGACAGTGCTATTTACTCAGAGTATTACATGACAGTCTTATTTACTCTGAGTATGACGCGAGCGAATGTACCGTATGTATGTCTGCTGCTTTCCAAGAAAGAAGCCTGATGTCCCGTTCCCTGTACCATGCTAGTGACTCGACTTGATTTCAGCCAAACGACTTCACCAGCACAAATTCAAAAGTTTAGATGGGTCGTTCCCAATCACAGGACTCAGAACCCATTTGTGGGGTCACGGACTCATTTTCATGGGTGCCTTTATTTTTGGTTTCCTACATTTTGTTTTTCGGTATTATTATTATTGTTATTTCAAAACATCAAAAAACATTCCCAAAAGCTTTTTTCATAAATTCCATGAATAGAAAACCCCCGGGCCCGGAACACTCTCAAGGATCCCTGTGGGTCCGGTCCCCCAGACCCTCACTATTGAAGGATCCCTGTGGGTCCGGTCCCCCAGACCCTCACTATTGAAGGATCCCTGTGGGTCCCCCAGACCCTCACTATTGAAGGATCCCTGTGGGTCCGGTCCCCCAGACCCTCACTATTGAAGGATCCCTGTGGGTCCGGTCCCCCAGACCCTCACTATTGAAGGATCCCTGTGGGTCCGGTCCCCCAGACCCTCACTATTGAAGGATCCCTGTGGGTCCGGTCCCCCAGACCCTCACTATTGAAGGATCCCTGTGGGTCCGGTCCCCCAGACCCTCACTATTGAAGGATCCCTGTGGGTCCCCCAGACCCTCACTATTGAGAACCAGGATCCCTGTGGGTCCACTCCCCCAGACCCTCACTATTGAGAACCAGGTACACCGTACCCCCCCAAAAAATCTTATTTTCTATCAATTACACACCCTACGAAGCCTTGAATTCATGGAGATTTCTTTGGTTTTGTTGCATTCATGAGCCAATAATTTGATGACCGGATCATCGGTCAGTAGAAGACTCTTCGAGTCGGTCATCAAATTATCGGCTTAGGAATATGTATATGCAAGTTAGTGTACATTTGTTCAAACCTTTGAATAAGCACATTTTTAAAGCGAACATTTTGAATTAAAATAAAAGCCGGGAACTAAATATTTTGTTATGGGGGTTGGCGGCCAAATACGGTATATATAATTGTGGGGCTCCTTGGCATGAAAAAGTTTGAGAACCACTGACATAGAAACAGATTTTTCAGAAAACTGTTAGAAGACTTTTTTTTAAATCACAGCCTCAGGTCTTAATGAGCTAGGAATGCAGGAAAAAAAAAGCTCCATGAATTCAAGGTGTGCACTTGATAGAAAACAAGTCATTTTTTGGGGTGAACTACTACTTTCAGATATTTCCATACCTTACTGCTGCGCCGTGAGCTTCAGGGGACATCCAGAGAGCTTTGGGGGGTCCTTCTCCACAGATCTCTAACACAGTAGAAGATGTATACAATGACACAACACTTTTTGGGGAATTTCTTTGTCCGGGCCAAGCGGGAGAGGTTGAAGGAGGGTTCTGGTGCGTTCCGGGGCGGTCCTATCCGGTCCGGGTCACGTCTGACTATGTTTTTTGATTTGTTTTGTTTCTTAATACGTATCACAGCACACACGCATAGAGTACACACACACGGCGCGAGAGGAGAGAGCAGAGCTAGTGTTTATCTTCAGTGGGAGCTTGGCTGGAGGTGTGGAGTATTTCAAGCAAAGGGGCACCCGGCTAAAAATAGAGCCGGTCACACAGCATTCTACCAGGACGCATGCTGGGCTTCAGGAGGACAGAAACACACCCCCGTCACCCAACCACCCCCCGATGCCCCCCCACCCCACCCTGGCCTACTTCATCACCCCCTTGTGATGTCGGGTCGACTCGGGTGGGGTTGTTGTCAGAATGGAGGGAGGCCGCCTTCAGGAAGATGGAAACAGTTAGCCTAGTTTTTGTTAAACGAAATTGTCAATACATTTAGTCCTATAGTTTTAGTCGTTGTACCTACTTTTTTTTAGTTTTTTGTCAGTGAAAAGGGTATAGTCGACGAACATTTTCCGTCGACGAAATCAACACTGATGGAGGAAATACTCGGATGTTTTGAAAAGTAGAAATACTACAATGTTACTCTGTTACAAGTTAAACACCTGTATTCTCAACTTGACTATAGTTTACGCCAAAAGTATATAGGCTTTTGGTTCCCCAATTCATTTTCCTCGAGGGCCATATCTTGACTAGGGTGGGTGCCGAGTCCGCACACATGAAAAATTGGGGGTTTTATTTTTTAAGCTTAATTAATTAAGCTTAGAATAGATGTAGAACAGTTGTTCTCAACCAGTGGTCCGGGGACCACCAGTGGTCCTTGAGGGGGTTCATGGTGGTCTCCAGCTAAATGACGGAGAGTTGGTAACCAAATGGACCCTTATAGATCTGAGAGTGTAAAATGTATTCTTTTTCAGGGCAAGACCCCATTTGAAAAGATATGGCAGGGATTCTCATCTTTTAATTTGAAGGATGCCCAGTTTGACATGCAAAGGCTACTGACCCCCATTAAATGCCATTTATGCCATTTAAGTTTTTTGGGGGGAAATTCTTCCAGGGGCCACAAGGGGGCGCTTCGCGGGCCGCCTTTTGGGGAACCCTTGTTGCTGTCAGGCAGAAACCTCTTATCTCCATGTATTGTTTTTTTGTAAATGAACGCCCTACTTGATCATGCAGCATTGCACTAAAGTCTACAACATAGCAGATCTACAAGCTTGAAACGCGGCACGAAGCGACATGTTTTGTGCTTGTTGATCTGCCAATTCTTTTAGCAATTTTTTTATTTGAATCCTGAAAAGTAACAGTTTTGGACATATGAGGTTTCCACCCGACAGAGGCGACATACTTCAAGTAAAGGTTTTCAAAATGTGTCCATTTAGGTGGGTGAACACGGACATTGCTGTTCCTTGGAGTGGTTGCATCACTCAAAAAAAAGATGTCAGATCCACAACGTGACGCGCTGTATGCGTATAGATCTGACATTTTCAAATATACATATAAAACAGGGCTAAATTGGCGAAATATAATATATAATATAGCGAAAACATAAAGTTATGTTTTCGCTATATTAATCTAAATTATACAAAGTAACTAGTAACTTAAGTTTTCAAATAACTGCAGTCGCATGAAAAGTACAATAATTTGTAGTGGAGTATAGAAGTATAGAAATAAATGTAAATACTCAAGTAAAGTAAAATTGTACTGAGATAGTAAATGTACTTAGTTGCTGTCCTTAAATGATGGGGGGGGGGGGGTGCTGATGGGAGGGGGGGTGTATGTCTGTCTGTCTGCTGCTATATTGTTTCATCTCCTGACTCAAGGTCGAGGTGTTGATGTGTGAGAGTGATATACTGTACAGATATAGAATAATAATAATAATAATAATAGATGCACAGATATAAAAGACATACAGTATGGTGTATGTCACACGTAATGCCAAACCGGCTGCTGCTAATGTAGTAGCCAACGATGGCAGTGGAGAAGGTCGCCAAGTTCAAGTTCCTTGGTATACATGTAGAGCTACATTGGCTAGTTTCACTACTTTTTTATGGAATTTCTTACAAGTGTTTGTTTGTTTGTTTTAAAAAATATAAACTATTTTTAAAAAGGTGGGGGGGGAGAGGAATTTAAATTAAAAAAAAATTCTGTTGTAGGAAACAAAACAGCATTTTTACTCAAGTCGTGACCCATAAAGATTGGTCCGTGAACCACAAACGGGTCCCGTCCCACTGTTTGGGAAACAGAACAGTGGTGTAGACTAGAGGACCTTGAACCATCCACGCCACACGTGGTGAAAATGGTCCGAGACCCACAAACGGGTCCCGTCCCACTGTTTGGGAAACAGAACAGTGGTGTAGACTAGAGGACCTTGAACCATCCACGCCACACGTGGTGAAAAGGGCATAACGGTGCCTGGACTCTCAGCTGTGGAGACAAGAGGGTAACAAGTACCAGAATTCCTTCTTGGAGTGATGCTGACAGACAACCTGGCCTTGAGGAGCGACGCTGCTGCCGTCACAAAGAGGCTATAGTCTTGCGTAGCCAGACAACAATTCCACATTCTCTGAATGCTAAATGGCTCACAGCCTCAGCCTGATGGCCTCAAAGGTCTAATATCTCCCCCGAGCCATAGGCAATTACCTTTGACTAGTGTTTGGCTTTCCATGTGGGAGACCAAGGGTATATTCCCGGGTGGTTTTCCTGTGGGAGGAGGTCAAAAGGGTGGTGAGTGTAGCGGCCTCAGCCTGATGGCCTAAAAAGTCTAACATCTCCCCTGAGTCATAGGGATATCCCCTTGGCTTAGTGGTTAAGATGTTGGCATTCCACGTGGGAGACCGTACCTGGGTACAATTATTTTAGAGTTCTTAAGAGGGGTGGTGCAGAAGACTAGGCTGGAAGGTGGTGTTCCTTGCCTCATATTTAATTGCTGATGCTGTTGTTTAGTCTCAGAGGTGTGCACACACGCACAGACACACACACGTGTGCGCGCACACACACACACACACACACACACACACACACGTGTGCGCGCGCACACACACACACACACACACACACACACACACACACACACACACACACACACACACACACACAGGACTGGTCTGTACTCTCACTTTCTCAGAAGTTGCGCAAACGTACATTTCTGTGGTTGCTAACATGAGTTTGGTTGCTGCAGAGCTCTGTCAGGTAAACACAACGTTCCATAAACACGATAAACACCATAGTATTATTTACCAGTGTTTATAGAACATAGACACTAAGCAACGCTGTCACCATCCACACTATGACAATCTAAAATACATAATCGACAGATCAATAGATCGACAGACAGACAGACAGACAGACACTCTGATCAGAAATGAGAAATAGAAAAGTGACATCATCTTTATTTGTTGTTGCCCCAGGCCAATGAGAACTGGCCCTTTGAGCCACACCCCCAGCCCCTGTGTGTCAAGTGTCTGGATTGGCTAAATTATGTAATGCAACTACCCAGGCAGTTCCGGGAGTCGAGAAACAGCTTTGTCATTCTGTCTGTCACACACACACGCACGCACGCACGCACGCACGCACACACACACACACACACACACACACACACACACACACACACAGAGAATACAGGACATAAACAGTACCACACACACAGTCACTTCTTATTGCGTTGCTTCCTATAGAAGTTCCTAGTAAGCTTACTTTATTGCACAACACAGAGTGCAATAATAAAGGCTGCCACAGTAGTTACAGTGCAGGAGAGGAAAGAAGGAATTAGGCTAATTAATAGTGAATATTATGTAATTATCAGAATTAGCTATAGCTTTATTGTCACATCACAGATTTACAGATGTAAAGCAATGTGTCAAATTATTTATTTTTCTTTTTTTGTGTGCACTGCTGACTATTTTCAAAAGATTTTGAATTGGCACTTGACAAACTGTTGGCACTTTTGGCACTATTTTGATGCCATACCTATACTCATTAACATTTTGAATACAAGAGTTAAGAGTTAGTTAACAGCAAATGTAAACATTGTGGTATCGCTACTGAGTAAGTGATATTATTTTGGTGGTTCAAACAAAAAGGTTTTAAGTTTTTGTTAAAAGGTTAAAGCACTATATTGTGATACCGTTGTAATCATTGCCATAGTGTTTGTTGAGTAAAAAATCACACCCGTGTGAAGTGAGGGGCGCTCTAATCATCGTACATCATCATCATCAAGAATGGTGGTCCCTTATTGGCCAAGGGTTCCCACCGACATACATATGCCGATTTGCTCAGACACAAATTCTCCATCCATTGTCAATGGCATTTAATGTTTGTGGTCAGACAACACAAACATTAAACACTATAACTGTTTATAGGAGGGGCAAAAACAATATTCTGGGGGAATCCCCTTCTAAATATTTACAAATGATCTCAGGGGTGATGTGACAATTTAATTGGCTTGTAAAATGAGTGGGATGGACCTATTTCTAAATGGCATATGTCACAAACCGATCAGGATCCGATCAGCACCAAACTTGATTGGCATGTTGCTTCATGGCCTTGGCCTCCCACGCAACGTCTCCGGGTGGATTCATGGCCTTGGCCTCCAACGCAACGTCTCCGGGTGGATTCGCCGAGTGTCCAACGGCGTTGGTGCGATGGAGGCAACCACACCGTTTCTAGTTTTATAGTGTTTCAGTTCCAATGTTCTCTGCTCACCACTTAACCCATTCTGACCTGAGATCAGATTCTAAAAATGTCTTCTAAATCCTGACAGTTTTCTGAAAAAGCTATGTTTCTATGTCAGTCGTTCTTCAATTTTTCTAAAATAGCAGACCAACAAACTCGTAGCGCGCCACTCGGTGGCGCGCTATGAGCTTGTAGATCTGCTATTTTTCAATAGCTAAAGCATAACATAATGCTAACACCAAAAGGGGATCCCGCCCAAAATGGGTTAACATAAGGGGGATAAAAAGGTCTGGGAAGTAACACCAGTACAAACACACATGTAGGTGACGTCTGTGTGACAGCTGTCCTCTTATTTGTCACCAGAAAGCGACACGTTGTCCGTCAGTGTGAAACAGTAGTTGTTGTGTAACTTGTGTAATGTTTTCAACATGTTGTTATGGCTGACAACAGTCGTGTTGTAATAGTTCATTACCAGAGCAGGGTTTCTCAAAGGGAGTGCTGTGGCACCCTATGGGACAGTGGTTCTCAACCTGGGGGTCGGGACCCCCCAGGGGGTGTTCTCAGTCCCCAGGGGGTGTTCTCAGTTCAAATAGGATTATTTTGAGGGCCTGAAATGGTTGAGAACCCTTGCCTTAGGGTGCCTGCCAGATATGAGCCCAGTCCAAGGTGCCGCGGAAGATGTTGGTAATGTTTTCGACCAAAATCACTTATAAAATGATTTTAAACTATTTTAAATTATTTTCCATATATATATGTGTGTGTGAGTCCACACACACATATATAGGAAAAATATGTTCTGTGTTGTGGTATTGCTACTTGTAAATTTCCACCACTGCCTCACACATACTGTACTGTACTGTACTGTACTGTACTGTACTGTACTGTACTGTACTGTACTGTACTGTACTGTACTGTACTGTACTGTACTGTACTGTACTGTACTGTACTGTACTGTACGTACACACACGCACACACACACACACACACACACACACACACACACAGCTGTCAGGCGGCATTCTGGGTCGGCTAATCTCCCACAAGGCTTTATCCGAGACTCCGGAAAGCCTGTCTCACAATTACCCACAATGCATCTCTGATGGACACCAGCAGGTGAGCAGCGACACAATCCTGTCTCACTGTCAGATGCCATAAGAGAGAGAGACAGAGAGAGATAGAGAGAGAGAGAGAGAGAGAGAGAGAGAGAGAGAGAGAGAGATAGACAGAGAGAGAGACAGAGAGACAGAGGGACAGAGACAGAGAGAGAGCACAATGTAAACATGCCAATTTTTTCTCATGCCAATAAAGCCCTATTTAATTGAATTTAGAGAGAGAGAGAGAGAGAGAGCGAGAGAGAGAGAGAGAGAGAGAGAGAGAGAGAGAGAGAGAGAGAGAGAGAGAGAGAGAGAGACATTATTGAGAGACAGAGAGAATATGGGGATATAGAGAGAGGCAACTTAAAGACAGACAAAGGCAGAGTAGGAGAAAACAAGTAGAAAAAGTGCTTCTCAGATAGGTCCCCGCCAGGTCAGATTATTGTGGGTCAGCAATGTTGGGAATTTGGCAATCAGGATGGAATATTAAAAACCGAACAGATCAGTCTTGATCACATGACTATAGAGAAAATGTGTACCGATTTGTGTAATGTTTGGACAAAATCTAGTCCCTCTCTAAAATGTTAGTATAGTTTTTTATTTGTTGACAAAATTGTCAAATGTTGTCCTAGTTTTAATCATCATAGCATAGTTTTAATTTCATTTTAATTTCATTTTTGTCAGTGAAAAAGGGAAGACAAAAGAATTTCGCCATAGTTTAAGTAGACAAAATTAACATCCAAGCACCAGCCAGCGGAAGCCGACTGTGTCCGCTATGAGGAGCACTATGGCCGCCCCTCCAGAGCATGGGAGGAGCACTGTGGCCGCCCCTCCAGAGCATGGGAACTTGGCGAAGCACCCACATTTTGAGCACCCACTTTTTCCGCCAGCTAAATGTAGGACTGGTTATCCTCGATCAAAACAGAGGATAGCAAGGATAGAGAGAATAGTGGCATAGAGAGATAGATGACTGCGTTCCAGGACATCACAACTTGGCGGCTGGCTCTGTTCCAGGACATCCGAGCTTGTGGGTTCACATCAGTGCTGCTGATCGAGGACATTTGAGGCACACTGAAGTGGCTTCAGTGTTCTCAACAAAACAACCCCCAAATTGATACGTTGTTGGTTATATTGATATGGGGCTGCGGACACCCATCTGAAAATATGTTGTGTGCCAGAGGGATCCCCATAAGAAAACATTTATATTAATTTCAAATTTCAAATAATGTTCAAATACAGCAGATGTACAAGCTCGCAGCGCAGCACAAAGTGCTTGTGGACATACCGCCCCGAACACGTCTGATCTTGTCCGATAAAGTGGTTAAAATACTGGTGGTGAAAAAACAAAACTACTTTGTTACTCACCCAAACAAAAGCTGTTTTGTGTTGTTGAAAGTGTATTCTCCGGTCAGTGGTAATATTGACCAAATCTGTGGATGTATTTTCATCCGGCGGACATATTTTATTTTCTGCCCCCAAAAAACATGTATTATACAGAGAAGATGGGGTCCCGAGAGGCTTCCCACCACCCTGGAGCATGGACTTTCAACAACACAAAACAAGGTGATGGTGAGTAGCGAAGTAGTTTTATTTTATTTATTTTACTAAAGACGGAGACAGCAGAGCAGCACCTGTCAGGGTGTTAGGAGAGAACTCACTAACGCTCTGGACCAGGGCTACTAGGGACCCCTGGGGGTCCCCAGACCCCACTTTGAGAACCACTTTATTAAAGGTCAGTAATCAGTTGTCCTGGTCCAGTTTAGGCCTCACGTGAACCTGTTCACCGGTGTATCAAACGCACACACCTCACTCCCACCACCCCAAACAGCTGTGGGGCTGTTTAGGGGCTTCAGTTATGCTTCAACACCCCACCAGGCACGCAAGCGTTAGTTGTACAAACACCCACCCACATGAAATTATCTTTGCGTTTCTAGGTCAGCCATTCAATTTCAAAGACCCCCAGTATGGTATGCATCAGACCACAGACCCCCACCCCATTTCATACCATCTCTGGGACCTCAATCTAGACTGTAAAATCCTCAGTATAAGTCTAACTCTGAGAGAAGGTACACATTTGGTTCCATTTGGACACTCTGACTTGAGTGGGGACGCTGGGGGTGTCAGCCAAATGGAGCACACACACACACACACACACACACACACACACACACACACACACACACACACACACACACACACACACACACAATAGGGGGTAGAGGTATTAACAAGAGCCCAGTCTAACCTTGTGACTCTGAAACGTTTTACCAGCTGGTTTATGAACGATCGCTTTGCCTTTTGCCAGCCGTATTGGCTGCCTCGTCTCTAGGCAACCAGCCACTTTTTGCCTCTAGTCGACCTCTCAGCCGTGGGATGCTAGCTGAACGACACGGCCAACGGGATGCTAGCTGAACGGCATGAAGTCTAACCAATGAAACCATCCGACACTACTTTGATGAAACTTAATAAAGTCAAAGACAGCGACGGTCATACGAACGGGACGCGGCTAACGGGTCCAACTACTTTTTAACATCGTTAAGGGATAATACGTGCACACGCACGCACGCACACACGCACACACAGACAGACAGACAGGCAGACAGGCAGAAAGGCAGACAGACAGACCATACATCCACTTTTACCCGGACATGTCCTCTTTTGGGGGGCTGTGTGGGGGATTTATGCATGCGCAAATTAAAGGACAGCCACACCTGCATATGGAAATGAACGACAGCCATGTGGACAGTAGACATTACCCAGTTACCACGCGTCACTTTTATTTATACTGCACACATGCGTACATTTCATAGCACAATTCTGCAGATATAATAAGGCAGCTGGTGTTTTAATTGATGCAATTCTTGCTTTTAAAACAGCAGGTATAAGATTTAACATCAGAACCAAAAGATGGGAATTACCGGGGGTGGGGGCACGGTCACGGCCACACAGCCAACTCAAGGTACGGCCACGGAGCCGACTTGGGGACCCAACGCAGCTCCTCCAAGGAAAACAAACAAATTAACGGAGCTGAACGTGAATCCCCCCCACCGCCCACCCCTTTTTTTCCCTCACTGTATATGTTTCTTTTCCCTTTTTACCTCCTTTATGATGAATTCCTGTTCTGTCTATAGAAGTGTCTATTTGTACGTCTCTAAATGTTTTGATGATTTGAACATGGTGGACCCTATTGGAAACAAGTGTAATGCTTAATTGGGTCATCCACTCACAGTTAACAGCCTTTGTATTGAGTTTGTGCTTGAAATGTACTGTAATTCTGCAAACTGTTAATAACTTCTTCAATCAATCAATCAATCAATAAGTGTATGGCTAAAATAAGTGTCAAATGGCTTCATGAATGTTCCCGTAGTACTCAATGCTATAGTATAGATAGAGTGACTGCTCAGAAACAGGGGGGTCTTTCCTTGCATGTCTCTCCAGCACTTTGGTAAACAGAAGACATATTTCTGAGAGAGATATACAGGCATGATGAACATGTGAAATTGGAAGAGATGACCCCAAAAAAACACTAAAGATTATGGATGGGCAATTAATCGGTCATCATATTGGTATGGGCCAATGTTGGCCTTCAAGTGCAATATCGGTATTGAACCGATCTCAAAATAGCCACTATTTTATTTTATAATATTTTTTTTGAGGAAAAAACAAAAAGACTGAAAAAGCCTTTTGTGATGATGAAATGCTGCAGATTTTATCATCTTTCTGGGAAAGCTTTCAAAAGGCTCAACAAGTTGGAACATTTTTAAATAAAATTACTATATTCAAGCTGTTTATGGTGGGATATGGCCCAACAATTCAATAACAGGCATTGCTTTTTCAAATTCAGTGTTCATATGCCTTTTTCAGAATGGACAAAATTATATATTTTTTTGAAACAGAATGAGATCATATCGACATCGGTTTATATCGGTTATCGGCCAAAACAGCAATACAAACAGTATAGTCTCGCATGTGCGAGCAGGTCCCGTACGGGCTGGGGTGAGCAGGGCGTTACCAGGGCTAAAAGTCGTTTTTTAATGGTGCCGTTTCATATCTATATAAAGCAATTATGAACGCGATATTGCGGATTAATAAAATAAAGGAAAAAAAATAAAGAATTGCATCAGTATAGCTGCCACAGGACATTTACCTTAGATAAACTGTAACTGTCTCCCTCTCAGCTTTCCTACTGTCTGTCTGTCTGTCTGTCTGTCTGTCTGTCTGTCTGTCTGTCTGTCTGTCTGTCTGGATAAATGAATGTCAGTTCAACTGAATAATGCCATATGGACAACACACTGAAGAAACATTGCCGCCTAGTGGTGAGAAGCTAATATCAACTCACTCAGAGGCAGCCCTCCTCTGCTCAAATTACAGATCATGACACTGACAGATATAGTCTCAGTGGCGAACGAGTCTCCTCGTCTCTAGACCTGTCACAATTATTACATAATCACCTAATCTCAGTTATTTTTGCATAATCGTCAATCGTTTCCAATTTTTGAAAAACATTTCGAAGATGTGGAAAATTGTGAATAATTTATTTATACATAACTTTCCTTTTCTGGGGGTCCCTGGCACATAAACCATGCATATTTTCATCATATCAATGTGGGGGTCCATGAAAAGGTTTGACAACCACTGACTTACACCACCTTTAACTCTTGAGGACTTTAAAGGGCAGGTAACAAGAACTCATTTCCTCAAATAGTCTAGAGACCAGTGATTCTCAAAATGTGGGGTATGTGAGTACCAGGGGTACGTGAGGGGGTTCCAGGGGGTTCCAGGGGGTCCCAGTGAAATAGCATCAAAATGTGTTTAGACATTTTAAACCTTGACTATTTGAAAATAACCGATCTACAAGAGGGTCCTTGACATCAAAAAGTCATGGTCTTCCATAGGCTATGCCTGTCACAATTATTATCCATGCAATGTTTTTTGTGTTGTTGTTCTTATAATCGCTATTATTTTTGCATAATCATCAGAATTATTTCCATGTTGAAAACAAGGTTCATATATTAAACATTTTCAAAAACAGTACAAATACCAGATCTACAAGCTCAAAAGGTGTCGCTTGTAGATCAACTATCAAAGTAAAATGTTATTAAATCATGTATGTTATTTGTCATATGTGCCCTGGGCACCTTTTGTAGACGAAGCCTGAAAGCCAAACAGAAATGTAATTTCTGTTTTTTAAGATATTTTTGGGGGCTTTTTATTCAACGACAGAAACACAATTAAATCGTTAATCGCAATTATTTGAGTGTCAATTACAGTATACGTCAAATAAAATAAAATGTCATAATTGGGACAGCCCTGGATCAGACCCTGGCATTTGTAACATTTTCATTTGGTCTTGGAGAGGGAGGATAATCGGAAATATTTCACACTCTTGTCTTCTTCTATTTGCTATGTTAATCAGAGAGATATGCGTGACCTGACTGTCTGCCACATTTCAATGCTTTGTGCGTGCGTGCGTGCGTGCGTGCGTGCGTGCGTGCGTGCGTGCGTGCGTGCGTGCGTGCGTGCGTAGCCTATTACTCTACTTGTGAGGGACACATGCCCCTCAGAAGTAGATCTAAGAAATACACATTGTGAGGACAATTTTCCTAGTCATGACAAGATAAATCCTTGTTTTGTTATGAAACATTTAGAGTTTAGGTTTAGTGGTTAGGGTTAGGATTATACATATACATTTAGGTTTAGGAGTTGTGTTTAGGATTCGATATTTAGGTATATTGATTGATTGAATACTTTATTATCAGTATGTAATACAACCTAAGTAAATGTACTTGTTACTTTCCACCACTGCCATCCATCCGTAAATCGGCTACCCATGCATTGACATCATCAACATCCTTGAGCTGGGATCGGATTAGCCAACCATGTGCGGTCAATCAACCCTATGTGGTGGTGTGATGGCATATCACATGATGTCGGGACGGGAATTACACAGAGATTCCATATCTCCTTGGCCTAACGCTAACCCCTACAACACTATGACATTCACTAATATCCAATCAGGAACGTCAATTATGTCCCCAATGTGATAGCATTTGCTCTGACAGGCCACATTTGTGCACGCCCAAATAAAGGCCCAAATGCACACACACACACACACACACACACACACACACACACACACACACACACACACACACACACACACCCTACCTTGCAGTCAACTGCCGCCATAGGTGAGCCCCTGTAAGAAGATAAGACATGTATTATTTTATTGTCATGTTTATACAACATTATAACGTGTTATTAAGTACTGCATGCAGCATTCTGGTGTAGCACCCGTCTAGAGACTTCTGCGGGGTTGGCTTCAGGTTCAAGCATTCACTGCCATATAGGAGAACGGTTGAGCCTAAAGGCATGGGCCCACATCCAGGCACCTCCAGGGCTGTTTCATGGGCCCACGTTCAGGCACCTCCAGGGCTGTTTCATGGGCCCACGTTCAGGCACCTCCAGGGGCTGTTTCATGGGCCCACGTTCAGGCACCTACAGGGCTGTTTCATGGTCCCACGTTCAGGCACCTCCAGGGCTGTTTCATGGGCCCACGCTCAGGCACCTCCAGGGCTGTTTCGTGGGCCCACGTTCAGGCACCTCCAGGGCTGTTTCATGGGCCCACGTTCAGGCACCTCCAGGGCTGTTTCATGGGCCCACGTTCAGGCACCTCCAGGGCTGTTTCATGGGCCCACGTTCAGGCACCTCCAGGGCTGTTTCATGGGCCCACGTTCAGGCAACTCCAGGGCTGTTTCATGGGCCCACGTTCAGGCACCTCCAGGGCAGTTTCATGGGCCCACGTTCAGGCACCTCCAGGGCTGTTTCATGGCGGGAGATCTTAATGACCACTGTTTCCCAAGCAGTGGGTCGGAACTCTGAACACAAATGAAAAATGAAATGAAAAATATCAAGTATGACGATACCTTTGGAAGTGGACAGAGCGACATCTTTAAGCTCCAGAAAGACGACCATCACAGCCAGAGAGACACACAGCGCACAGTAGAGTCTGTACCAGGTGAAGGCAACAAACCTGCAAACACCAAACAGAGAGAGAAAGAGAGAGAGAGATAGAGAGAGAGAGAGAGAGAGAGAGAGAGAGAGAGAGAGAGAGAGAGAGAGAACGAATGGCTATTCAGTGTGACCATCAGCTTGCGTCACACGACGGTGAGTTGAACTGGTTTTAGCAGCGATGCATTGCCGATTATAACCGCCTCAGCATATACGGTAGGCCTATTTATATAGTAGATCTACAAGCTCACAGCGCGTCACTTTGTGCCGCGAGCTTGTACTAAAGATTTTCAGGTGGTGGTCCTTGGCACAAAAAGTTGTGGGAACTACTGCTGTAGAGTTCACATGGCCCACTGTTTGTAGCAGCTCTGTGCTCTTGTTTACAGCCTGGTCCTTAGTGATCTTAATTAACTTTGGCCAGATGCCAGGCTAATCTGTACACTGATCCTAATAAGACCTACAGTATGTACTGTATGTTGTAATGCACTGGTTCCAGTGGCCCGCGGACCAATTTTTAGGGGTCGGGTCGCGAGTAGCAGCAGTGACACCGAGGGGGTAGGGGGGGCCGAATGCGCCAAGCTGATCCTCATAATAATAATTTTCTCCGCAGCTAAATATCCCCTTTTTTCATTTCATGCATTAAAAAAACATTATTGTTAAGATTTAAAATATATATATATATTAAATCTTTTGAACCATTCAAAAGTTGTGACTTTTGAAGTTGTGACTTATTCAAAAGTATTTCATAAATGAAATAAATAAATAAAATCATTTCCATGAATAAAATATAAAAAAAACTGAAAATAGCAGATTTTGAATACATCATAAAGAATGAAAAATAACATTACTGCATCAAAAGTTTTGTTTTGGTTCCATTTTATTTGTTTTGCAAGAAAAGGAAACATGTATTATGTATTATGCCAAGGACCACCACCTGAAAATCTTTAATAC
Source organism: Electrona antarctica (assembly GCF_951216825.1). Taxonomy (NCBI): domain Eukaryota; kingdom Metazoa; phylum Chordata; class Actinopteri; order Myctophiformes; family Myctophidae; genus Electrona; species Electrona antarctica. Next base: position 25,787,173 of record NC_136800.1, on the reverse strand, counting down.
AAGCTCGCGGCACAAAGTAAAATATATATATATATTAAATCTTTTGAACCATTCAAAAGTTGTGACTTTTGAAGTTGTGACTTATTCAAAAGTATTTCATAAATGAAATAAATAAATGAAATCATTTCCATGAATAAAATATTAAAAAACGGAAAATAGCAGATTTTTAATACATCATAAAGAATGAAAAATAACATTACTGCATCAAAAGTTTTGTTTTGGTTCCATTTTATTTGTTTTGCAAGAAAAGGAAACATGTATTATGTTATACGTAGGCTATACATCACTGTTGTTTCCCTCTCCTGAATTGTCTGTGCTAACCCGGGGTTCTTTTAAAGAGATAAAATAAAATAAAAGGTTGGTCACAAAAAAAGGTTATCAACCAATTATCCTATAAAACTGGTCAAACATTGGCCAAATTGTATTATAATATAAGAAAGAGGCAACAATAAAACAGCTGATTTGCAAGCTTGTAGATCTGCTATTGTCATGATAATATGTATCTGTAGACTCTGTAGAGTCAAACTGTAGTCATGTATAATGCCTCAACTCCTAAATTCCAAGTGCTTATCGGGGTGGGGGGCCCCAGTTCAAATACAATTATTTGGGGGGTCACGGACTGAAAAGGTTGAGAACTACACTGTAAAATCCTCAGTGCTGATAATTTAACTCTGAAAGTGTACAAATGGAACCAAATGGATATCCGAGGTTGAGAAACAGCGTTGTAATGTAGAGGTTAAACGCGACCCTCTGGTCCACATAGATTAGCCTTTAGTGCCGTTACCTCACTGCACACATTGAAGCAGCACTATGCAACTTTCCTCTTCTACCCTGGATTTTCAACTTGGTTTCCTGTGCACGTGCTGACATTTTTTACCATTGAGCCTGCTTGCTCAAGGGGATCAATTGAATCTTGGCCACCAGGTCAGAATTCGTGTCAGACTCAGATCCCGTGTCTAGGTGAGACATGACCTTTGACAAGATCTAAATGTCTCAATAGAAGAGCAGAGAGACAAGATACAACCACCCAGATAATGTCTGCCTATAAATTATATTCTATTAACATACTCTACCATACAGATTAGACAAAATTACATTGTATTCATAAAACAAAATGGCATAGTGCCACTTTAAAGTTAGTGTAAGTGATTAAAATTAGTACTAAATAGCTTTATATTGTGATAATAATCATTGCAGTAACAGGGGGTATCTCTCTGATTAAAATAACAAAAAATACAAAATATCTCAGATTAACCTAACTATCCAAGGCTCGATTTATGACTGTAAAATAAAAAATAAAAAATAAATGTCAGAGTCTAGACTCTTTACAGGTTCTGATTTCCGACCCTGTAAAACCTGTGTTATAAGTGCCAAAAAATAAGTGTTAAATAGCTCTAGGCCTATATCGTGATAGAAATCATTGCTGTAGACTAGAGTGTTTACTTTGTTCAGTAACAGTCTCTCCAGCTCTTTAAAGAAAAATACATTTTCAGTTTGGGATACTAATTTCAGGAGAGAGAGAGAGAGAGAAAGAGAGTAACCTCATACAGGATACACTAATTAATTGGAAGTGATTAAATTGGTATCCTGGCCTGAAAAGGTATGAGCTGGAGAGACTGGGACACCCCTGTTACTGAACAACCAATCACAATGTGTCAAATCCATGGTTTGTTTGATGTTGATTAAAGCAGAAATAAAAAAGTAAAGCTTTCTGATCCTTGTGGTGAAATAGAAACGGCACACAATAAACAAAATATTGATACAAACTTTGCATATTATGTATTCCGCTGCGTACTGAGAGTCTGAGACCTAGCCTACAACTATGATATAGTTTGTGTACAAAAGACTAATTGAAAATACGCTTCAATATAAACTATTCATGAATGCAATTATTTATTTGAATAGTATAGTAGGCCTATGCAATCTCCACTGGTGTATTGCCATTTTGGCCTGAGTGCTGTTCTTTTGACAGAGATATACAGGATTATGTTGCTGTTGGGCAGAAGCTTGTATCTCCATATTTAAACGTTTGTCTACACCCCCCAACCCCCTCATGCCAACAAAGCATCTTTGAATTGGATATATATTATTAATTATAGCTTATAGACTATTATAGACTCTAATCTTTATAGATGTTATCATATATTATAGGCCTACTAGTTATTATAATATAAATTAACTGATGTATTTATTTTTATTGACAGTTTAAAAGCAGTAGCCAACATTAATTAAAAAACGTAGCCTATCACATAGGCTACTGTAAAAGCCAAAGGCTATTTTCTATTGTGGTCCATAATCATTCAAACATAATGTAGAAAATATTTTTTAAACTACAATCATATTTTATAAATATGACTGCGTCATGACTCATGAGTCATGGTGTCTCACCATATCATCTGGATGGTGACAGTCAGCAGGGTGCAGGTCCTACACGGTCTGTCCCAGTTGACGAGCCTCCTCTGGATGCGACACCAACATGTCGGCAAGCGCCACCACCACCGCGGGCATGGAGGGTGTCCCTGCTCCATTGTTGTTGTTGTTCCTGCAGCCTGGGGTCCCCTCTGGTCCGGGTACCAGTTAACAAACCACCTTCCACCCCGTCTGAAAGTGTCTCAGCCCGGCCTGGCACAGCAGCAACTCCCCGTTCCGTCACGGTGTGGTGGTGGTGGTGGTGTTATGCCGAGATAGGTGACCCATAGAATTCTGTCGATTCAATTCACGAGGAGCTGGTGGGTGAAACTGTGAAACGCGTCGACGTTTGAAATTTAATTTGAATGTGACAGAATTGAACGGGTCGCCAATCTCTGCATGACGCCGCATCCACGGAACGGCACTTTCTGCAATTTTGACTGACTCGGCTCAGTGGCAACTCCCGTTCCTTCCGTGGACCGTCACCGTGGACGTGTGTCTGGTGTGGTGTCACACCGAGATTGGTTACCCGTTGAATACTGTCACTTACAAACTTAGCCTCCCTGGCCTAGAGCCCTAGACCAGTGGTCAGAGGGGGTTCCATGGTCCCCAGCTAAATGATGGAGAGCTGGTAACCAAATGGACGCTTATAGATTTAACTCTTGAGAGTGTAAAATGTTTTACGCTCTCAACAGTTAAATTATTGGTAAACATCTGCATCAGTTAATTTACAAAGTCTACACAATTACAGAATGTAGAAGAATTGTTATTTTGATCAACGTTTACCTGTTATCTCTCCTACTACTAGCCTACAGTATGAACGGCGATGGGGCCGCCGAGCGGGGTCCATCAGGGAGGCAGTGGTCCCCAATGTGCTCCGAGTCCCCGGGGTGGTCCCTGGCTCCGGGGTGGTCCCCGTGGTGGTCCCCAGGGTGGTCCGGGACCACCCTGGGGACTGCCAAAGGGAGTAACGGAGACCACTGGTCCCTGGCTCCTGGCAGCACAGCTTGAAGCTCCAGCTCTTCCTGAAGGCCTCCAAGGCGTACTACGTCCTATACGGCACGGCCACCAACATGCGCAAATACGGACGTGCGCTGCATCAAACTGGCCCTGCATTGCTATGATGCCTTTTGCTCCGCAAGCAATGACAGCATCATCCCCAGCAGGCGCTGCTGCTGTTCCACTACCAGTGCCTGTCGCTGGGACATCCAGCTGCTGCTGGCACAGAACGCCAGCAGCAGGGAGGCCCACCTGGAGGAGTACAGCTACCAGACCACAAAGGCCCATCTGGAGGAGTATGCCTACCAGCCCAGAGAGGACCGTCTGATCCTGCACAGCCTGCGCCACCACGAGAGCGGCAGCAGCTGCCAGGCTTTTGGCGGCGCGGCCGTGGACCTGGCCACCATCACGACGGACGCGGAGCACCAGCTGTTTGCCAGCAGCAAGTGCTACGAGGCAGCCTGCGACGTTGTGGCGAAGTCTGAGTTCCGCAGAGGAGCGAAAGACCTGGCACAGGCACTGAGACGGCTGGGTAACATCCACAACGAGATGGGCGTCTACATGGACCGGGCGTCGACCATGACAGCCGAGAAGAACATAACATAACATAACAAGTTACATAACATAACATAACATAACATAAACATAACATAACATAACATAACATAACATAACATAGAACAACAAAAGGTTGTTCAAAATAGTAATAGTAAAATTGGAGGGCAATGTCTATGACATCAGTCATGTACATGGCGTCTGAGTAGGCTATGGTATAATTGTGAAAAGGGTGTATGCGCCTGGTGAGCAACTTCGTAGCCCCCTCCCATCTCTTTCTCTGCCCCCATCCATCTCTACCCTTCTCCTTCTATGGGCATAAAGGTGACACAGACATACATCATAACTCTGATGACGCCAGCTGGCGTGACATCACTCGAGCATTATGTACCATGTTCACATACTAGGAGCTCTCGGGGACACAACTGAAACCCCAGTATTAAATACAGATTTTTTATTTTTTTATTGTATTTATTATTATTGCATATAGAAAACACATGGTACATACTTCTGAAACAAAAACGGATAAAACACGATACCGCCAGAGAACTTAGTTCCCATGAGGTCCTTGGCCCTTCGACAAACATTATGGAGGAAACAGAGAGGGAGGCTGCGGCTAGGGCTGTGCGGCGTGTTGCAGGAATGTTCCAACAGGCGGAGCAGCTGGACAAGCTAATGGAGGCCCGCACAGAAGAGGCCCGCAAGAAGGCTTCTGTGGAAGCAAGGCTCGAGGCAGCCGTCCAGTCCCACCTGGACGGCGTTCAGACCGGACTCACCCGTCTGCACAACACCCTGGTGGACGTTAAAGACATCGGGAAGTCGCTGGAGGCCGTCGGCAGGGACTGGAGGCGGAGCATGGACACCATAGGAAACCTGAAAGACGTGAAGGCCGCGGTGGTGCAGCACAGCCAGCTAGCGTCCGTTGTGGAAAACCTCAGAAACATCTTCTCGGTACCGGAGATTGCGCAGGAGACCAAACAGCTGATAGAGCAGGCTCAGCTGCTGCTGGCCCACCGCAATCTGATGGAGATGGAGAGTTCCCGCGATGACCTGATGTACGAGCAGCACCGCATGGACAGCAAAGACGATAGCGACATGCAGCTCCTCCGCATCCACTTCAGAGACGTACAGTCGACGTCCGACGAGCTGGCTAAGCAGCTGTGGGTGGTGCTCCAGCGCTCGCTGGTAATGGTTCGCCGTGACCCCACCATGCTGGTCTCCGCGGTGCGGATCATCGAGCGCGAGGAGAAAATCGACAGACACATGCTGGACCGTGAGAAGCAGATGGGTTTCATCCCGCCCGGGCGACCGAAACGATGGAAGGACAAGATGTTTAAAGTGTTGGAGGGCACCGTCAGCAACCGCATCGAGTGCACCCAGTCGGTGACGCGGGAGATGGATAAGATGTGGTTGGTTCGACTCTTGGAGATCACCAGGATATATGTTCTGGATGACCTCCGCATCGTCAAGAACCTCATGGTGCATTGCTTCCCGCCACACTACAACACCTTAACAAGGTTTTTCCATCTATACCACGATGCCGTGTCAAATCGTCTACAAGAACTGGCATCTGAAGACTTAGAGCCCAATGAAATTGTTCCCATGCTCGCCTGGGTTCTTCACACGTATAAGAGTGAGCAGATGATGGGACATCCGGAGCTGCGTTCGGAGTGTGATGTCAAACAACTGGAGGCCCTGTTGCCGCAGGACATTGTGGATCAGCTCCTTGGCCGATATGTTCAGACGGTCACGTCTAATATAACAGGCTGGCTGCAGAAGGCCTTGGAGGATGACAAGAAGGACTGGCAGAAGGAAACAGAGCCTGAGGCTGACCAAGATGGCCACTACCAGACCACTCTCTACCAGAACATCTTCCAGATCTTTGAACAGAACCTGCAGGTTGCAGCTCAGGTAGATGAGGCTTTTGAGGAGCAGGTTTTGAAGCTCTGTCTCCGACAGCTGAGCAGTTTCCTCACCAGGTACAGAGAAGCAGTCGTCGTCTACAAAGGGCAGCATCTGAGAGACAGACAACAGCCCCAGTGCTACGTTCAGTACATGATTGCTATCGTCAACAACTGTCAGACATTCAGAGAGTCCATCAGCAGCCTGAAGAGGAGGCACAAGCAGTCACCAGGTCTCTCCGACATCGATGCGGCTAACGAGAAGACGCTCAACGAGTTTGCCCAGGAGGGATGCCAGTTCCTGTTAGATGAGGTCTTCCTTGACCTCGAGCCCACACTAAATGAGCTGTTGACCAGGAAGTGGCTGTCGAGCTCCCTTGCTGTGGACACCATCTGTATGACAGTAGAGGACTATTTTAGCGACTTCAACAAAATGAAGGAACCCTTCAAACGGGAGATGGCGAGTGAAGCCTGTCGCAGGGTGGTGGTGGAATACCTGAAGGCCGTTATGAAGAGGAGGATCAGCTTTAAGAACGCAGACGAGAGGAGGAAGGGAGCTGAGAAGATGATCAAAGAGGCAGAACAGTTCAAGCTGCTTTTCAAGAAGGTCAGCACCGGAGGGGAAGAAGCAGACGGTCTTTGTGACACCATAGCCGCCGTAGCCGAGGTCTTCAAGCTGAACGACCGGACTCTGCTGTATCTAGAGGTCTCAGCGCTGGTGTCCATATACCCCGATATCAGAAAGGATCACGTCGCAGCTCTGTTGGCGGTGCGTGGCGATGCTAGCCGGGATGTGCGTCAGACGATCAAGGAGACTTTGAGCCAGAACAAACCGGCCGAAGCCGGCACCACCCAGACCATCTTCAAAGACGTTACCGTGCCGTCCTTAACCGCAAAGTTTCTCAAGAAGACTTCACCAAGTGTCCCCGGAGTGCATGGATCAACCTCCCTCAACCCTCAGTTAATAATTAGACCTATTTGATGCCACGACACAGGGGATTCAGTTTTTCAGCTTCGCCAAGCTGATTGCTGTTGAAGTGGTCAAACTTGACCGCAGTGGGGGGAGTAATTGGGGGCTAGGTTTCTTGCTCACAGACACCTAGACACGTTGCCGGGCCCAGCAATCGACCCTGGGACCTGTTTCCCAGGCAGGCTTTCTACACATAGCAGCAGTGCAGCTATGGCCGCAGTTTGAATGAAGGCAAACATCTTCATTTGGTGGAATTTTGACCTAATTTCTCCTTTCATTGTCAATGGCAAATATTGAGACGTGTGGGGACAAGACTTTGCGGACATTTGACCTGAATTCCCCTTTCATTGTCAATGGCAAATATTGAGATGTGTGAGGACAAAAGCTATAGGGGCTACTATTCACACAATTCAGATTTTTAAGGGGCGCTATAAAGAAATCACATTCACTTCATGTGAATGGAGTTTGACTCTGGTTACTGTGCGTGTACCACATTTGTGATGATTTGATTGGCTGAGCACGGAATGTGATGATGTATCGTATGATGATGTATGATGATAAGAGCGCCCCTCACTTCACACATGTAATTATTTTCATTTGGGGCTTGACCCCATGTTATAGCTGCCTGCAGCTATATTTTTGTTTGGTTTTGTTTATTAATCAGAATATATAGGGTCACGTTGTTAATTATGTCACATTAATTACATTAATTATCTAATTATCTTCTATCTCTGCTCGTTAACAAGCATTCAGTGACACTGTGTACTGTGTAGCTTAATTCAGTAGCCCCTGTTGTTCCTCGACGCGAGGCAACAGTCTTGACGCGTGGCAACAGTCTGTCTTGAGAAGTTGAGAGACTAGCCTGTGTGTGAAGACTGCAAACTGAAAAGTGTACATGGCAATCAATTCAGCCCACTGGCAGAGCCTGATTGGTTGAGCCTCAATTGGCTGAGGCAGAGGCTGGAAATTGCACAGGTGAAAGGAGTTGGCCTCATTAGGCCCACTGGCAGAGCCTGGCCCAGGTGAAAGGAGGTGGCCTATTAGGCCCACTGGCAGAGCCTGACCAGAGCCTTTTGTGGTGGTTCTGGAGAACCGTGGGTCCGACCGACTCGATACCTGGCACTGCACTCCCTGTGGGGGTGTGGACCGCGTGTGTCGAATGTGAAGTTGGTGGGTCAAACGGTTCTCAAGTTACGTGCATTACAACCATACACACGTACGCACACACGTACGCACGTACGCAGAGACGTGGCGCATTACAGTATACTAGACCTGTACGTGCCCGTTGCAGTCGGCCACCGGCCTAGATGTGTAAACAAAGTTATAATTAATTTCACACAACGCTACACAATGACAGTGTTGTAACAAACAAGTCTATGAAGCTTAGCTATGCAATCTATGAAAAAGTGTACAATACAACACCCAATAAAAGGATCAAAGCAACAGGTTGAGTTGAGATTCATGGTGCTCTGTTAGTTTGAGAGCTTATACACTATATTTAGTCTGTGCATGCTCTGCTGTCTATAGTGACCTATAGCATATAGTGGCCTATAGGCCAGAAAGCAAAATAATATAAAGCAGTACAAATATAAAGCATTCTAAATGTACTGTGTCTGTACTGCAGTGTTGATTTCGTCGACTAAATTAAAAACTGAGCTTGTATACCGACACATTTCAGGATGCAACCAAGTGCGTGTTGGCCTTGACGATGGCATCAGACTGAATCATCACCTAGATCTGCAGATAATAGGCTATGGAGCCGACCAGCAACTCTTTTTGATCTGACCTCATCAAACCCTGTACAATCAAGACACGTTCCATATATGGCCAGTACATAATTGAGAATTCATTCCTTATGTTGATGTCGAGGATAAAAAATCACACCCGTGTGAAGTGAGGGGTGCTAATATGAAAGTCTAACTCATGTTGATTAGGTGATGTAATGGTGAATCCCCAACAGTACATTTTTAAAACAAACATTGAACTAAAAATAAACATTAAACCTGTATGGGAGGGGCTAGCGCCTATAAAAGAGAAAAAAATAACAGATAATGTTGTCCATGTAACTCCACTACAGCAGGTGTCGCTGTGTGCCTCCGCATCTCTGAAAAAAGAAGAGCATACGAGTGTTGTTGTAGCAGCGGCTAGGTTGTCAACAAACAGCAGCGGCTTATGATAAATCATAATATTCGCTCAATAATAATCAATGACAATAACTCGGCTGCTGTAGCATCATGTCTAAAGTAGACGTAGTAAAGATGTTTGTAAATCAGCGGTTAACCGCTGCTGTGCAGGAGATAGTGGAGGTTATAGAGAGAACTATGATACAATATGAAGAGGAAGTTATCAGCATGTACAACATGAAGAGAGGTACAGTATGTTTTATAATTATAATATATGTTCATGAATGATACATACGGTAGCCTACATGTGTAGCCTATGTGTGTATAAACACAATAAGCCATAGGCTATTTGGCGTTATCCTTTAGCATCCTTTTGTATCCTGTGCTGTTTTTGTATTTATTTTTTCTTTGCAAACTATATAGTACTCAATCAACCAACCAATCAATCAATGAGACATGAAGAGGAAGTTATCAACATGAAGAGATGTGGTGCGTGTGTCGTGTGTGCGTGCGCACGCGCGTGCGCTTGTGTGAATGCAATCGAGACAAACTTTATAATATATGGCTTTTTTGGATGCAATATAAATATGATCTAGACGTGGTTCTCAAATAAGAAGGGTCCGGCCGGGGAGCCCAGTCCTTGAGAAGTTCTGGGTATGTAACTCAGTGTACAGTGTACAACAGATGGGACCAAATGGACCCTTTTGGTAACTCCCCAGTAAAAGTCACTATTAAATATAGAAGCCCACAATCATTTTAACCACTTTATTCATTTATATGTTGGCCCTTGAAAAATAGCAGATCTACAAGCTTGTAGATCTGCTATGTTTGAGTGGTGTAAACCACTCCTACAACTGGCTTTGTTAGTTTACGTGTCTGTCCGTACCAAAACAATGTGCATGGTTGCTATGGTCACCCAGTTCACACGGGTGTGATTTCATTACGTCAGACATTACGTCAGACCACAGCTGATCAGTCTATATAAGACCTTACACCACTTTTTTTTAAATTTAAGATATATTTTTGGTGCTTTTCTGCCTTTATTGATAGTATCAATCAAGTGAGAGAGAGAAGGGGAGAGACATGCAGCAAAGGTCGTCATGAACGGGACTCGATGCGCTGTCAGGCCAAAGCCTATATGTGGCATGCGCCTGGACCACTTGGCCAGCGGGCACCCCTGCTATTCTTTTTAACTTTAAACTTGAAAGTATTGGAACCGCTGCCAAATACATATCAATTTGGGGGTACTTGACAAAAACGTTTGAGCACCACTGGCCTAATGCATATCAAGCTGGGGGTCTTTTAAATGAAATGAAAGTTCAGTGAGAATCACTGATCTAGAAACATAGTCATTTAATTAATTTTACACACACACACACACACACACACACACACACACACACACACACACACACACACACACACACACACACACACACACACACACACGTCGTTGATGATCAAAACATCTGTGTTGGTTCTCCAGGTGGCCACCAGACCCTTCAGAGACAAGTTCAGAACCTTCATCAGAACCACGAGTCTCCTCCCTGTGAGGACACCAAGGAGGTGGAGCACACAGAAGAACCTCCACAAATCAAAGCAGAACCAGGAGAAGATGAACAGTCCAGCCACCAGGCTGAGGACAGGGTTGGTCAGGTCCATGATCCAATCCTGACCAACGGTGAGCAGTTCAACCTGCATAATAATCTCCACTGGAACTGTACACAGAACCATAGTCGTAAACACTTCAATCGAAGCGCACGCATCCAATCCAGTTTTAAAGCAACAATCTGTACGCTTTAGATCTGTCATTTTCACTGTGTTTAAAGTGGGGGTTTTATGTTGTCTCTGTCGGTTGAAAAGCTCATATTTCCAAAACTTACTTTTCAGGAATCAAATTCTAAATTAACAAAAGTAGCAGATCTACAAGCTCATGCTTTTGTGTGCCGCTGTACTACATTTTACAAAAGAAAATACAAAAGAAAACACAAAAAGTGTCTAATATGGAGATAAGCAGTTTCTGCCCGACAGCAACGAAATATTGATCCAATGAAAAGTATTGTGACTGAATAATAACTACATTGGATGCATTGGAACTGCAGGTTCTTTTTAGTCCCATTTCCTGAAAAGAAACGGTTGGACATAATGATGTTTCAACCCGACAGCGACGCTATACATGTTTCATTCTCCCTCTTGTTCCCTCATAGGGAACAACGGTTGGCCGGAGACAGAGCAGCGACTGACCAGATGGCAGACGACAACCGAGGACAGCGACAGGGAACGGCACGAGGGCAACCAATCAGGAGCCAGCAATAGAGAACGCCACGAGGGCAACCAATCAGGAGCCAGCAATAGAGAACGCCACGAGGGCAACCAATCAGGAGTCAGCAGCGGCAACAGGGAACGCCATGAGAGCAGCCAATCGGGAACAGTAAACGAGCGTCATCCCTGGTCGTCTCCAGGCGCCCACATTGTCCTGACGATGGACAAGCAGGAAGTCTGGAGCATGTCGCGGCAAAGAGACGTGTACATGCGACGCTCTGTGAGTAGTATAGAGACCATAGAGACATCTGTTTGTACCAATGAAAAGTAGTAGTAAGATGCAGTAAGGGATTTGTTTTTGTTTGGTTAAATTTTTTTTGTTAATTTGCTCTATATTGTGATAGTAATCATTGCTAAGATAGTGTTCAGTAACAGGGGCCTCTGTAGCTCTTTAGTAAACAGAAGGAAAAATAAATCAGATTGGGAATGGGATACCAATTTCATCCAATGAGGAGAGAGGACTCTGAAAGTAACTGGAAGTGAATACACAAAGAAATTACCTGGAACACTATACATTTGAAGCTGATAAGTAGGTTCTTTGTCCTGGTTTGATGCAATTGGCAACCCACCTGAAATTAAAATGTATTTTCTGTTTATTAAATCAGGATATAGAGCTGGGCTTTGGGGAATAAGCAGAAAATAAATCGGAGATAAAAGCATTTTCATATTTATTTAGCGTTGGAGTGGACGGTCTTTATTATTTTTGGATCACGTGAGATGAGATGAGATGAGATGAGATGAAGGGAAATTGAAGCGCTACAACAGCATAATGTGACACATAAATCAAACTACCACCATAGGACCATATGCAAATTGGGGGAGGCAGTTCTTATGCATTTGCATTATAGAGTCTGATGGCAGTTGGCATGAAAGAGAGTATACCGCTCCGATGGCATTCTTGGGGGGAAGGTGAGCCTTCGACTGAAGGCTCAAGGTTCTGGGTGTAATCTTCTCTGGAAATCATAGCATCCAACCAAGGTTACACTACTAACAATGTATATGTCTCAAAAATGATATTGTTTGGTTTTGTTTGGCAGAATTCTGCGTCGGGCAGAGAGAAGATGGCTCGGTATCGAGCCAGGATCAACGCTGACCCCACCGCCAGGGAGGCGTATCTGGCTAAACGGCGTGAAAGGTATCCTGCCCGCTCACCCACCGTTTTTCCCCCTCTTTCCTTATTATTTAGCCATAATGTCTGACTGTACCACGTGCTGTTTAAAGTTTTGATTAATAAAGTATTGAATCAATCAATCAATCAATCAATCAATGACTCTGACCTCCTCAGATACCAGAAGAGAAAAGCCACCGGGCACAGAGACCATCTGTCAGTCAAGACCTTGAGCGCCGAGGCTCAAGAGAAGATCCGCCGGGAATGGAGGACCGCCCAGCGGAAACACAGAGAGAGGATGTCAATCACCTCTGTCCCAGACAGGAAGGACAGCCCACAGGAAGCGCAGACTGACAGGAAGTCGCTCTGCTCTGTGTCAGACAGGAAGAACCGCCCACGGGAAACACAGACAGACAGGATGTCAATCACCTCTGTCCAGGCCAGAAAGGACTGCCCACAGGAAATACAGACAGACTGGATGTCGCTCTGCTCTGTGTCAGACAGGAAGGACCACCCACAGGAAATACAGACAGACCGAATGTCGCTCTGCTCTGTGTCAGACAGGAAGGACCGCCCACAGGAAACACAGACAGACAGGATGTCACTTAGTTCTATGTCAGATTGGAACCTTTCAGTAAATACTTACAATGTATTTTAATAATCTTATGTATTGCAGTTCTATTACATTGTGTATGCTATAAGTCATATATTTTGGCTTCATGAATTATTTTTTGTTAAAAGGTTAAAGGGTTAGTTCAGATTGCCCGGGACCCAAACTAATGAAAATAGCAGATCTACAGATCATAATGCATCATAAACTCAGTGGAACAGCACATTTTAACTGCAATAACTCAGTCAGTTTATTATTAAAGTGTCTTTGTTATAAGTTGTTATGCATAATTATAAAAGTTGTATTAACCCTTATAAATGCATTATCAATGCAATTCTAATGCATTATAGACCCAACCTATAAGTATAGTGTTTCATGAGAATTAGAATGTGTTGTTCCGCTGAGCTTATAATGCATTACATACATGATTATATGCAAGGGATAATATACGAAACTAGAAAAAGTGCCCTTCTGGGCACAGGTCTCCACCAGGAGGATAGGAGTGTGTGTGTGTGATGTTTGGCAAAATGTTTAGGAGTAATATAATGGTGTGTGTGTGTGTGTGTGTGTGTGTGTGTGTGTGTGTGTGTGTGTGTGTGTGTGTGTGTGTGTGTGTGTGTGTGTGTGTGTGTGTGTGTGAGAGACACGGCTTGGCCTGTTGTAGCGCCACCATGAGGCTGATTTGAAAAAAAAGTGGCATTTCTTCCTCAGCCTAGTGGGAATATGCAAGCACAGTTTCACCGCAATTGGACGCTGCGTTGAGTAGTTGCGGCGATTTGTACAAAACGGGTACAAAGCGGGCTACTCCTGAAAAGTTTAGAAGCCAATCGTAGGCAATGAAGGTGGATTATGAGAAATCAAACAAACCCGTCTTGATCACATGACTATGGAGAGCATGTGTACCGATTTGCTTGAAATTTGGATAACATCTGAAGGAGTAATATTAGAAAATGTGTTTTACATATGTCGGCCTCCTGGTGGCGCTATAAAGAGCAGATGTGAAAAATTCCAGGCAAAGGTTTTTCCTTGGCCTCTAGGGAGTTGGCAAACAAAGTTATCCACAAATCCGTGCAGTTGGAGGTAAAAACCCTTTTTGGCCAGTTATAGCGCCACCATGAGGCTGAGTTGAAAATGTTCACGTGGCATTTCTTCCTCGGCCTAGTGGGAATGTACGTGCGCAATTTCACGGAAATCACATGATGTGTTCATGATTTGCAGCATTTTGTTTGAAACTGAGCACTCCTGCGAACTTTGGAAGCCAATCTTAGCCAATCAGGATGGAGTCTGAGAAATCTGAAAGACCCGTTTCGTTGAATGGCTCTAGAGAGACTGTGTACCAATTTGCGTGATGTTTGGACAAAATCTGTAGGTGTACTGTCCAAAAACTTGTTTTGCACAAAGCGGCCTCCTGGTGGCGCTATAACAGGCCGTTCTGGAAATTGGGGGCAGAGGTTCATCGTTGGCATCCAGGGAGTGTGTGTGCACAATTTGGCATCGACCGGGTTAACGGTGCCGGAGATTAGCTGTTCACAGACGGACGGACACACGGACGGACGGACGGAGTGCAAAACATACTCTCCCCTCATGCCTTCGGCCTGGTGGAGACAATAACGCCCGACAGGATGATTAAACAGAGACGTAAAAGGCGTGAAAGTATAGGCCTATTCCATCACCTCAGAAAACAAGAAAGTGTTGATCAAATAGAATCAATTTTCGATTACTGTGTTGTATATTCCTCGCTTTCAACAACATTCTTGAGAGCAATGTTTAGCTGCCGGAAAATCACATTTTGTGTTTGTTTACAAGGCCGTCGTGTTGGATACGGCACAAAATCAAGCAGTGCAGATTGATATGAGCAGGTGCTCTGAGGCTTTGATTAGACAGGTCCGTTATAGAGCTGAGCGGTCATTATCAAGAAATAACACACTGCTGAATTCAGCGATTGGCCAATCAGATTCAAGTGTTCACAAGCCCTGTAATAAGCATTTATAACGCAAGTCTTATAAGTGAAATGATGATGCATAATTAGACCTGACCTTCAAGTAAGTGTTACCGAAATATGGTACGGTTGTAAGTTTTGTACTTTAAAATAACCAATAGTAAAATAGACCAGGGCCTTTTTTCATGAGTTGTGCTCATGTAATGTTTTTATTTAAAACTTAAATTAAAGTGAATTTTGTCAGTAATAAATTCCTCAATTAAGTTGAAACACTTGAAATATTTCTGTGACTTGCCGAGCTACTGGTACTCCTAATGTCGGAGTATTCTTGGTTGTGCACAGTGTTGCACGGCAAAAATAACAGATCTACAAGCTCTGTAGATCGGCTACTTTTGTTTGTCCAACACCAGTGTACAATCACTATGAATCAGGCTTCAGCTGGTAGAATGTGTAGGGTACATTTTACCTTTAATTGTGTTTAAAAATGTAGCATTTGCCGGGTCTGTAGAAATGTGATTTACTGTAGGCATGGGACCATATCAAACTTTCATGTTATTACCCATGGTGAATAACAATATTATTATTAATCATCAAAATGCTGACAGCTCTCCATGTTATTACCCTATGGTGAATAACACAATATCTTGATAATCATCAAAATATGCTGACAGCTCTTAAAGTAGTTCACCCAAAAATGGAGGAGACCTTTTGAGTCTCATACTCCTCTGGTCATTAATGGTCTTAGGAATGCAGCAAAAACAAAACAAATCTCCATGAATTCAAGGTTTCATGGGGTGTATGATAGAATATAAATAAATAAGTATCTTTCTTTCCTTTAAGATTTAATGTTGTTAAGAATTACCTATTGCATAGAACATAAATTTGTATTTGTAGCTAGGCCTATCCAAGCTATCCTTGTTTTTATGAAGATCATTTTAGTGGAAAAACAAGACAGATTAAAGATGCGGTAAGTTCTTCTTCTTCTTCTTCGTTGTTAAATAGCTCTATATTGTAACACTAATCATTGCTGTAGATTAGAATATTTGTTCAGTTATTGCAGTTTATTCAGTCTAACAGGGGTCTCCCTGTCTATTCAGCTCTTATTTAGTCTGTCGCACCCTTAGGTCGCACCCACCACTATCTTTTATTTTGAAAAGACAAGGAACCCCGACCCAGAGTGATGCTGACCCCGGAACTAGTTCATTTCGCTTTAATGTAGAAGTGAAAAGATGCTGATGTTGTAGTTTGTGCGTGTGTTTGTGTTTACGAAACATTAGTACCGTTTATTAAAGCGTCATCATGTCCGCTAAGATGCACATGTTGAAGGTGGTGGTCAGCGAGAGGTTGACCCAGGTGGCAGAGGAGATCTGTTCCCTGGTGGAGAAGATCCTCCTGGAATATGAACAAGATCTATACCGAGAAATCACTCCACAAATGGACCTGCACTTACACACTACTACAACAGGTACACAAACCCTGCACTTTATTATGGATCGTCGTTGTATTGTTGTTGCTTTTAATATCCCCATGAAATATCTACATTGTTTGGTTATTTATTTATTTGTTCTTTCTTTTCTTTTTTTTTGCTGACATCGATTTGTGATCCATTTCCCATACCCACACTGGGTATGGGAATAATGTTAAATGTCAAATGTATGTACCCTTCCATGTTACAGCTGCAAATATTAATTATTATTAATAATCAGAATAATAATGCATTTTTATGGCAAATAGCCTATATCTACAAGCTCATAGTGCATTGTGATTCTGTTATGAGCTCTTAGATCTGTTAAAAAATGGCTATAATGACGAGGAGGAAAAAAACTATACTAATATTATAGAAGACGACGAAAAAATTGTTGAATTTATCCCAGGATTTGCCTTCTCAAGTCCTTTTCGATGTCGTCGACCCCCA
Source organism: Electrona antarctica (assembly GCF_951216825.1). Taxonomy (NCBI): domain Eukaryota; kingdom Metazoa; phylum Chordata; class Actinopteri; order Myctophiformes; family Myctophidae; genus Electrona; species Electrona antarctica. The sequence goes on along the minus strand of NC_136800.1, from coordinate 25,770,322 downwards.
CTAAATCAGTCATGAACAATGAGGTACATTGTTAGCATCCGGCCTGTCATTGTACGTACAATCGTACATACAGTAACATCTCACACATTTAACTCTGGAGCATCCATTCTGAGGACACTACTGTACTGAGTCTGAGACAGACAGTACTCTGTAGTTTTCACGGATATAGTCAATACCGTACTAACAGTATGCATCAGTACAGTATCCACATATAGGGTGACAGTGAGGGAAGAATAAACAGTAGAATACAGTATCCATGCAGCACATTTACAATATTAATACTCTGGCAACTGAATGTCCCCTGTGGGATCAATAAATAATACATATCTAATACATCTAATCAATCTATCTATCTTCAACGAGGACCCCTTGGCTGAGAATGCGATTAAGCAGGGACCCCCCCCCCCCCCCCCCCCCCCACTACTACATAGTGTATATAATTGTGTTGCAGATTAAACCTTTTCATAGATTTCATAGATGGCTTCATAGACTATGAGTGTTGTCAACCAAATTCTGCTGCACTCGCCTGCGTCAACCACTGGAAAGACGTGATATAGAGGATGGCCGGACACAAAGAAGAAGAAGAAGTGTTGTGTGAATTAATGAACAGTTTTGTTTATTTCATTTCATTTAAATACTTCAACCCTAAATTCTAAGTAAACTTGAACCTTTGGCTCTGTACTTTGTTTGTGTCATTTTCCCCTGCTGTTTGTCTTCAAGGTTTCAAAGTTTGTTCAACCTGTTTAAGTGTTTATGTTGTTGATTTTTTTTATATTGTTGCTCCTCTGCAGACATGTCGCTACAGCGTTTCACAGGGATGGTTCTAGAAGAATCATGTGATGATTCACCCAAACAGAACCACGACATCAGTGACCCAGAAGACGCGCTCCCCAGACCAGAACCGTCCATCAAAGAGGAACAGGAGGATGAATGGAGTGCTGGATCTGAAGACTCTGAACCTCAGCGTACGTAGGACTGCACAATGTTTGGTTTTAACATCGACATTAGCCGCAAACAACTTAGACAAAGAAGCTACACCATCCTCTAAGTTGCAATTTCTTCCATTGACAGCCCCATTCATCAAACATCATAGTTCAATCTGATTGTAATTCAATCATTAAGACCTGAGGCCAATTCTACTAATGCCTTCTAAATCAGTAGTTCTCACACTTTCAAAAATGTTTAAAAAAAATCCCCATGGTCCCCTGATGGAGGGGAATTGGTTGGAATAACGTGTTCCTTCCACACGCTACGTCCACCTGGGGAAACTCCCCCCTGTCAGGTGATAAAAGGATTGAAGGAAGCATGAGGTCAGCTCAGGGCTCTCCACAGGTTGGCAGAGGGAGAGTAGCATCCAATATCACAGCTAAGTAAAACAAATTGCAGATGTACAAGCTTGCCGAGTGCCACACACATAATCCACCATTTTCATGTTGTGAGCAACTTTCTTTTCTTTACAAATTTTCTTGAGGAAAAACAATACATTAATTCTCTTTCAAAAATACAATGGGTTTGTATAGGAATAGGAAGGGGGCGGGGTAGCTAAAATGAATATCAAATATCAAAATACTGAATCAAGCTACTTAACAGCAGTCAGGGGGTGTTCACATAAGCCTAAGTAGACAATGAAAGTTTTTTTTAAAAAGTGAAATATCCCTTTAATGGGTTAAATGCCATAGTGATTTATTGGTAACTGGTCTTGCCGGAACATTCTGCCTCCTCATAGCTGTCATGTTGAGTCAATCACAGCATTGAACAACTGTTCTATGAAGTCTCCATAAATCAAGTTTAGATATCTGCATATATCTGCTGAAATGATGTACTGTAACTACATATTTTCTATATAAGAGAAAGCGATTGCACATCAACATGGGGTTTCTCAGTGGAGTGCTGGACCCAAAATCCAGTACAGTATACATATCAAAAGTAGGAATTGAAAAAAAATCCCATAAACGAACATGGTTCGTTAACTTTGTTTATTAGGGTGTGCAAATAGAAAAAAATGGAAATGTGAGTACTTTGTCCTCCATTGATTCGAAATTTTGGATGAGCTACCTTTTGGGGATTTCTTCAATTCCTATGTTTGATATGTACACTTCTTTTCTATATCGCAATATATTGCAAAAACAAACCGCCCATAAATATCGCCATGTCGTTTCAGCTCCTCCTCAGAGACATGGGAAGGACGCAGAGGTCATTAAGTTCATCTACAGTCCAGCCTGCAAGAGCGAGCAGCTTAACACAGACCCCGCGACCCTCCCCGCCACCGAGACGCAACGCACCACACCGCCACCGGAGGACGCTGTTCCCTGCACCTCTTCGGAGCCATACGGTGCCTCGGTTACAGCTGTGCTCTGCCTCCCCGCCGACTTCCAAACCTTCACAGAGGTACGACTGTCACTAATCAAGTCAAATCAATGAAATCAAATTCTTTATAGAGTAGACTAGAGCAGTGATTCCTAACACAAAGTATAATAATGTTTACAGTTACACCATGGGTCTTCAACAGGGGGGCTGGGACCTCTAGGCGGTTACAGAGTTCAAATAGGATTATTTTGGGGGGGTCCTCAGTTAAAAAAATATTATTTTGGGGGATTCTCAGTTCAAAAATATAATAATTTTTAGTCCACATGCCAGAATGTGAACCCAGGCATGTTGAGTACACCAAAGTGTTATGTTGAAGTATGAAATGTTGAGTATGGGTCCCCAGCATGTAGAAACTGCCGGATGCTAACTTGCATATGTTGAGCAATTTTCATAATTGGCACAATATGTGACCATACCATTAACAACCTATAGAAGGCAAACATTTCAAAATTTCATCATGCTTTATGTAGCATGTGACATGTCAATCTAGGGGGTTTTCATGATGCTGACATATGTGACATATGCAAGTTAGCATCTGGCAGTTTCTACATGTTGGGGACCCATACTCAACATTTCTAACATAAAACCTTGGTGTACTCAACATGTCCAGGCTCACAATGGGGCTCTATGGGCTGGCAAGTAGACTATTTTGGGGGTCGCGGCCTGAAAAGTTTGAGAACCAGTGCTATAGGTGTGGAAATGGGATAAAATGTGGTGGGAAACTTATGGAAAGGTTTTGAAAAGTAATTGTTAGGAATGTGTGACTACAAATGGTCAACTGACGTGTCATGCTGGTGACAGCCCTACATGGACGCGGAGGCGGAGCTAGCGGCGGACGGCAGTGTGGCGGCGCCGTGTCTGTGCAAGGTGTGTGGCATGTCGTTCAGCTACCGCGGCTCTCTGATGAACCACGCCGAGGTCCACGCCGACGACCAACACTGCGTGTGCGGCATCTGTGGCAAACTGCTGCCCACCAGGTCAGTACATCTGTGGCAAACTGCTGCCCACCAGGTCAGTACATCTGTGGCAAACTGCTGCCCACCAGGTCAGTTAATCTGTGGCAAACTGCTGCCCACCAGGTCAGTGTCATCTGTGGCAAACTGCTGCCCACCAGGTCAGTGTCATCTGTGGCAAACTACTGCCCACCAGGTCAGTGTCATCTGTGGCAAACTGCTGCCCACCAGGTCAGTACATCTGTGGCAAACTGCTGCCCACCAGGTCAGTTCATCTGTGGCAAACTGCTGCCCACCAGGTCCAGTACATCTGTGGCAAACTGCTGCCCACCAGGTCCAGTACATCTGTGGCAAGCTGAGTGCCCGCGACCGAAACTAGTGAAAATAGCAGATCTGCGTCGCATCGCTTTGCAAACTGAGATTAGATATATTTTTTAATGTATGGGATTTTTTATTTATTTCCTTTTTTTTTAATTTAAAACAAATCCTAAGAAAAAAAATATATATTTTTTTTAATTTAGGGGATTTTACTTGAGTCGTGACCATAAAAATGTGTCCCAACCCACTGTTGGGAAACAGTGATTTAGGCTATATAGAAACATCTACAGTAAATGTGACACTGATGCTGTCCCGAATTGAAGGGTATAAACTAGAGGTATACGTTACAACAGGTCTGTCGATTATAAAAAAAATATATATAATATATATTGATAATCAATCATTTAATAAGAGAATCGATAACCAATCAATTCCTGTTTTGTGCATGTCATTATTGGGGGAAGGTTTGAGGAGGGAGGGAGCCGATCTGCAAGCTCACAATGTAGATCTAAATTATATTTAAAAAATAGTTTGCTTTATTGCTCCCTTTGTTGTGTTCTATCCTTTTGAATACTTTATTTTAATATGCATTGTATCACCTTGTTTTTCAATCAAACCAGGGAGTGTCTGTTGGAGCACCTGCAGACGCATGTCAAAGTGCACGTGTGTGAGTACTGTGGGAAGACCTTCAGGAGACAGGTGGACCTGTCTGTCCACATGCGCTGTCACACTGGAGAGAAACCCTTCACCTGCAAGGTAAGACAGGCAGACAGACAGTCAATGACTATCTCTACTTGATGTTACAGTATGTCATTGACCTAAATGGCGTTATATCAACAAGGATAGGATGATTAAAAAAAGGTTATGTCTGTATTAGCCTTGATGACCGTCTTGATCCAATGCTATGTTTGTATCAGAAATGTCTTTGAGAACCAATGCCATAGATAACTGATACACGTTACATGAAGGCAGATCCTGAGATCCATCCACAGGAATGGATTGTATTTGGTTTTCATAGAGCCTTTGAGAGTAAGCTCTGGAGACACAGAACACATACAGCACACAGGGAAGTGTTGTTATTATGCCTTCGAGGAAATGGTTCTGCCAGTAAAGCATACTATTTTATTTCATGTTCTGTAACTCTAACTGTATGTTACATTCCCCTTTAGTTTAGGGGTGGTTAAAGGATTCAACAAGGCTGGAAAGTGAATTGTAATTTATTTGATGTCCTTCAATAAAAGGTATTTTACTTAAGAGTTCACAATCATGTGATTTACACACACGAGTCAACACTCTTTAGACAACCATGACTTTCTACTTGATGGGTAATTGAATTGGTTTCCAACCAAAGTATGTATAAATGGAGATATCTCAAGACATGACTTTAAACTTAACCTTACACAGACTTGAGCCCTGGCACAAATCAATAAACAATCAGAAATAGTCTTAACCTAACTTTAGTTACAACAACTTACCTGAAAGTTAATGTAATCTAACTACTCTCATCCTTTCAAAAATGGCGGTTACAAAAAGTTGGCGCCAGTAGCTCTACAAACAACAGATCAAATAAAGTCAAACTGCTTAACAGTAATCGGACAGGAATCAGCCAACCAACGGCTACCCTGAAACTCTTAATTTTAACAGTCTTCTAGCAAGTTTAACATTTACCTAAGAGAACATTAAAGTCCAGAAGGGTGTGTAGGTCAAGAACATGGTGACACCAAACTTTTGGGCATCAGCATTCAGACCACACACCCACCATCTCCATGGACAGTGTCTAACACACTGCCAATGCACACAGCTGATAGCAGTTCTTAAGTAGTGCCCAGGTGGACAGCTTTCTTCCGATGATTGGCTGAGCTTGATGAGAGGCGGCACGAAGCAGGTAGGTCTCCTCCCACACACGCAGGACCTGAGGCTGAGAGCTGAATCAGTACTATTCCCAGTACCCAATTACATACTTGAATCCCACAAGTATGTAACACTGTAGCTTTGCATTTCGTTGGGAAGAAACCTCTTATCTCCATATTCTAGCTGTTTGTGTATTGTTCGTAAATGAACGACCTACTTGATCACACAACAGCGTCACACAAAAGCATGACCCGCAAGTTTTGAGCTTGTATTTCTGCTGCTTTTGAATTTGAATCCTGAAAAGTAACAGTTTAGACATTATGTGGTTTTCCATCCGACAAAGGCGATTTGTATTGTGTATTACGTGTCGTTCTTTGCTTAGCTTGGAGCAGTGGTTTTCAACCCTTTTCATATCAAGGTCCATGATTTATTTGGCATTTGAGAGACTAGAGCGATGCAAGTTGGAAATCCATGCCCCACCCAGTTATTATGTTTGTGTCCCCTACCCGTTGTACCCGTGTCAGAGTACCCGTTCCACCCATCTGTCTGTGTCCCTTTTATGACCATATATGAAAATTTCTGTATCTGTGTCCTTTATTCCTATATGGAGTTCTGTGTCAGACATGACCAAATATGGAGTATTGTGATGTCAGAACAGGCCAGCTCCATATATGGAGCCTGGGCAGAGCCCGGGCAGAGGCCTTTTGTGAACGTGTGTGTCAAAGTAGTTGGGCCGAACGGTTCTCAAGTTACGTGCATTACACACAGACAGACAGACATGGTGCATTTATAGATATATAGATAGATTTAGCCTCTCAGACCCAAAACGTATAATATTCTGTTATCGTTTGATAAGATTTTTCCAAATGTATTCCATGCTGTATTGAATTATTGAAGTATTGAATTATGTGGTACCATAGATAGTTAAAGATAACAGGCAAGATCTAAATAACAATTCTTCTACATTCTCTAATTGTGTAGACTTCTTGTACATTTCGTAATCAGATGTTTAACAATAATTAACTTTAATTTTACACTCGATAGCTAAAGATCTGTAAGGGTCCATTTGGTTACCAACATTTAGCTGGGGACCACCCGGGACCCCAGGACCACTGGTGGTCCCCGGACCACTGTTTGGCGACCACCGGCTTAGTACATTTTCTTTTTGTCCTACAGGTGTGTGGGAAAGGTTTCAGCCGTAAGGGAAACATGGAGATCCACATGCGGACTCACACGGGAGAGAAGCCGTACCGCTGCAGCGTGTGTGGGAAATGCTTCAACATCGCATCATCCATGATCCGGCACTCACGTACTCACTCCGGAGAAAAACCCTACAGCTGCCAGTTCTGCTTCAAAGGCTTCACCAACAGGCACGTACTCGTAATAGTCTCGTCGCAATTATTTGAGATAATTGCAATTTCTTCTTTAGATAATTATGCAATTATGATGTGCATGATCGTCAGAATTCATCTGTATAAATTAATCTGTTGAAAGATATTCATACATTTTCAAACCTTTTCAAAGATAGTGGAAATACTTCCACTATTTCTTTAGAACATTTTGACTGTTTTGACCATAGTACTTTATTTATTTTTAATATTAAGTTATTTTATCTGCCTGTGCATCTTTTTTATTCACAAACCCTTAAAAGGCAAACAATAAGTGTAATTGTATCCTTTTTTTTAATCACACTTTTCATTCATTTCAATTCATAATTAAACAATTAAAGGGACAAGACACCCAAAATCACTTTTTCTTTGAGTTTAACAAAAATATTTGTGTCCTTTGTGATAGGGAGCAATGCTATAGTACAATTCTCTCATAGGTTTTTGGTTTCAGAGCGTTCTGCTATTTATGTAGCTAATTCTGTGTATTTCCATGTTTCTGGGTAGAAAATAAATATTTGCCGATACTCATTACTAGGGATGTCCCAATACACTTTTTTCGTTTCCGATCCGATCACACAATTTCTGTGTTAGCCAATACCGATACCTTACTTATTTTGAAGTCCACCGACCGGGAATAGTGTTTATAGCTATCTTGCTAGCTACCGGTATATATCTCGTGTTATGTTTGTTATGTCCCAACATTTCATTTACCTGCTATAGTGTCAACCCCTTACCCCTGTGTCGGATCGGTGGTTAGACTGGCATATCTGCCGATACCGATATGAACCGATATGACCAAATAAGGGCCGATCCGATACTTTTCCGATACTGATACAGTATCGGGACATCTCTACTCATTACATAATGTAATGTCACGTGTTCGATATTTTTCTGTAGCATGATGGTAGCGGCACTCCTTTTTAGTGACGTGGCGTCCGACAAACACTATAAGCTACCAGGAGAATATTGACTGCTAAATAAAGATTTGTGAGAGAGTATCGCGACTCACGATTGGGGCAAAACAATACGGGTATGCCAATCAGAAGCAGGATAGGGCGGGTCATGCCGCTCCAACCAGGAGGCTAAATCAATACACAGACCACACCACATGAATGAACAGTGAACAGGACGAGTGGACGAAGAGGGGAGAAAGGGAGACAGACTGAAAAAAAAAAAACTTGAATAATGGCAGAGGCAGAATGAGATTCGGATGTTTTTGTTTCCAGTGGCAGTGATGAAGATGACGACGTCCAGGAAGTCGATAACAATGCGTCCCCATGGCCGTATCTGGACAACTATATGCTTCTAGCAGAAACAAAGCGTAAAACATATGTGTTTAGGTGTTTGCTGTGCACGCCAAAAAACAAGCTGCTCTCCACTTCCAAGACGTCCAACACAAATTTAAGAACACACATTAAGGTGAGCTGATGAAAACTACGCTTTTACATAACCATTGTCAACTGCACTGTCCCCAAACAGCACAAAGGTGCTTTTGTCAACACTCAACAGCCAACTAATAGATAGCTGCCTGCTATTTTTCCACTGTATGCAGAAATTGAAATGATTAATATGGGGGTAGGGAAAAGAAAACGCATACATACAGTACATAGGGAAAAGATCATCTAGTGTAGCTGAGGGTTGATAATTCATATCTTGTGTATATATATTTTTTTAAATGCAGTCTAAATTGATCACAAGAAGCACATTTCACTTACAAAATTCGGTATAGGAATATTATTTTAAAATTTCAGTTTTGTTTGACATACACCTAATATTATCATTTGGTTAAATTATCATATGAACATTAATTCATGAATTTGATTATTTCAATTTATTTTGCGACTATATTATGATAGACTACATGTACCATATTGATAGTGAATACTCATGATATTGATTTCAACCATGATATCATACAGCCCTAGGACAGTGTTTCTCAACCTGAAGGTCAGGAGTCAAGGACCCTCAAGGGGGTCCCCACATGTGAGCCTGTAGATCTGCTATTTTGTCAATATTTAGGGGTCACGGCCTGAAAAGGTTGAGCACCACTGCCCTAGAACGGAGGAAAGACATCTAAAGTATTTTAGTTTTTGACCAGCAGCGTCTACAAAACCAGAGTAAAGTGGCATGGTGGTTGGCCAAAATGATTTGCTTGAAATGCATGTAGATATGGTCAGTTGGTCACAGTTGGTCACTTAAGAATGCGTCTAATATAGAATATCACTTTTCATACTTATTTCATTACTCATAAGTTATACAGTGTATAGACTATAGACTATAGAGTTTAATAAACTGATTTATTTTGCAGAGGAAGCACCCAGATAAAGTTGTCTTCATGGATAAGGAACGTGAGGATGCGAAGAAGAGGAAGGAATGAGAAGGAAGATGCTGTTCCTGTGAAACGAGGCCAGTGGTGGAATGTAACTAAGTACATTTACTTAAGTACTGTACTTGAGTAAATTTGTACTTTACTTAAGTATTTCCAATTTCCAATACTTTTACTTCTACTACCCCTATATACATTTCGGCCATTTGAAATGCCCAGCTAGTGCAGCTTGTGAACGACTCTTTAGTGTACAAAAAGACATTTTCCAACCACGAAAATACATTTTCCGGCCAAAAAGAAACCATCTTTCAGATGCAAACTTTGAAAAGCTTCTCTTGTGTCACCTCATGTAACATCAGGGTCTAGTAACTGTGAGGAGGAAACTTTGCTTTGTATATGTTCTGATTTGTGGAGTTTCATGCTCCATGTTAGTTATGTTTGTTCTGTTCTATTGATGTCCGTTCATGTAAAGATGAATTTTGCGAGACTGTTCTGTTTTGTGAGACAATTAAAATGTTTCTTGCACTTTTTTTCTTTGCCCAGGCTATTTTGATTTTGCTACTGTGGTTTGAGTTAAAAGTTGGCAGTAATTTATCCTGTGCTGAAAAGTCTCCATTCCAATAGTTGCTGTTGGGAGGAAACCACCTAACTCCACTTCTGAGGTTTTAGATCCCCCCGAATAATCAATGATATTGAACACCCTTTATGTCTGTGTGTTAGTTAAAAAATATTGAACCAATAAAGTATTAAAAAGGTGTGTGTGTGTGTGTGTGTGTGTGTGTGTGTGTGTGTGTGTGTGTGTGTGTGTGTGTGTGTGTGTGTGTGTGTAAATATGTTTATATTATATATAATATGTTTATTTTGGTTTATATTTGGTTTATGTACATGGCACCGCAAGGTACATTTAATACATGTAAATGTTATAAGAATGACACAAAAAGCCAGACAGGGCTAGGACTTGTTTCCAATCTCAGTTTGTTTTATAATAAACAATCAAACTAAGCATGTTTTCTTTTTTTTGGGTTGAAAGTTGTTCTTGATCATGAACTTGATTTAAAAAAAATGTATCTTGTAGTGTAGCTTGCTGCATTTCTCTGGGGATAGCTTCCGACTGTAGTTGAACTATATTTAATGGAGGGTAACTGGTAGCATAGCTTACTACATTTTCCAAGTAGCTTGCCCAACACTGAATAAGTGTCTCGCACAAATAGACGACCCATGAACTCGCTGTAGAATTGCATCCCAAACCTCCTTAGTTATCGACTCCCTCAAGTCCCCCTCCCAACGAGCTTTTACCGTATACAATCCAAAGATTCCAGGCGTAAACAACAAATTTCATCATTAATTCATGAGATTGCACACTTCAAAGGTGGTATTGTAGCTAAAGTGTCTATAGCAGAGTCGTCGGGTACATTTGAAGCAAAGCTGCAGACATGTATATATCTGAAAAAAATTCTAGGAAGTGTATATTTGTCTGAAAGTTGCTGGAAGGATGCAAAAACATTGTACAAGTCTTTAAAAGTATGAATACCAAGGCCTGACCAGGTTGAAAAAGCACCATTTACCAGAGAGGTAAAATGAAAAACACGATTAGCTGCTAATGAGGCATTAATAGAAAATGACTGTAGCCATAGAAGTGGCGCCTAAATTGGACCCACATTTTTAGAGATTTTTTGATGATAATTATTTTAGTGTACGGTACGGTATGTTAAAGCCTTCTATGACACCAGCCCAGCAGAGTTTGCCTCCATGACCAACCACGTTGGGAGGGGGTGGGATCAAAGGCTTCATATCCAATATTTGAGAATCTTTGAGAAAAGACCAATAATAAAACCGAAAGTTTAGCAAAGCCATTCTTCCAAGAGACGTGGTCTCTATAGGTACTGTTTACGTAACCTCAGCACTTTATTATACCAGATCAATTCAGAGATCTAATGTAATCTGGGATACATTTTCAAACCTGGAAATATTTCCACTATTTCTTTAGAAATGTAGATATTTTAAATTATTCAATTAACCTGTTTTGGCCATAGTACTATTTTGATGATTGCACAGTACATTCCTTATGTTATCTGCCCTGTGCATTTTTTTTATTCACAACAATAATTATATTTGAATTATAATTGAATCTTTTTATTTATTATTTTTGGTATTCAGACAGCCAGCAATGGGTAGAACGCTCCCAAAAAGAATTTAGTCTCTGTGACACATCTAGGGGCCACAATCTGCATTCAAAGATGTTCCTAGAAGCTTTGTTATTGGTCGAAAAAAACCTGGTCGCAATGACTAACCAATCAGGAAGCAGACAGGCAAATCGACCAATAACAAAGCTTCTAGGAAAATCTTTGAATGCAGATTGTGGCCCCTAGATGTGTCACGGAGACTACATTTTTTTAGGGAACGTTCTACCCATTGCTGGCTGTCTGAATACCAAAAAAATTAAAAGGTCAAATATTATTGCTTATAGCAGCTTTAATAATGAAACAATTAAGTAAAAATGTGTGATCGCGACAACTTTCTTGTCCCAACAGCTCGGACATGAAAATCCACATGCGGACGCACACGGGAGAGAAGCCCTACACCTGTCCTATATGCGGCAAAGGCTTTCCTCTGAGCACGCCGCTGAAATACCACATGAAGAACCACTCAGAGGACAGCCCCAACCGCTGCCAGCAGTGCCGCAAGTGTTTCGCCGACACCTACTCGCTGAGGAGGCACATGAAGAGCCACGGCAATGATGAGGCACGCAAAGAGTCGCCCTGACGCACGGAAGGAGTCGCCACATAGCTTGTGCGTCGACACGGGCGGTCGACGTCGAGCCGGTCCAGGACACGTGCGCAAAGGGTCGCGCCGAGAACAAACTGAGAGCAACGTCGAAGAGGTGTGACTTGTGAAGGGCCGCAACGGTGGCACGCCCGTCGCCCTGAGTCCCGTCGAGACGCGCGGAAAGTCACGCTGAGACACGTGAGTCATGTCAAGCCTTGGATATGCAAAGAGGCATGTCGAGCAGGACGCTTGAGGAATATGGTTGGGATCATAGACTGTAATAAATATGGACGAAGGGAGCCCCATTGGTTTTCTGCAGACCCATTTTGAAGCAACTGGAAACAAATGCCATTGGCTGGAAGGGCAGCGAGGGGGTGGGTCTTAACTCGGTAGAACCAGTGGAAGCACTCCTAGAAGCATACCCTACTTTATCATTAATTCATTCATTCAACGCATATCATGATAATTGAAAAATATAAATACGGTAGTATTTATGAAAATGTCTCCTAAGGTAATAAAATCAAGTGTAAAGTTTGGCCAAAACCTAAAGCCAGCATTCGGGAAAATAGCGCCATCTGCTGGGCCATTAATGAGAACTGCAGGAGAAACGGCTCTTCTTTATTGGTTTCTTTATTATTAAAAATCACACCCGTGTGAAGTGAGTGGTGCAACTCCGTGTGGGAGTCCCCGGGAGGTCCACATAACATCCAGGCCCCCAGGAACGCGCCCAGGGGGCCGGGCCGGTTCCGGCGTGCCGCCACGCATCTAAAACGGTTGAGAAATGAATGTACTGTACTGTCACTGTACTGTACTGTACTGGCACACCCGAAATCATCATATATACGGTTAATATGTGCGTGTGTGTGTTTGTGTTGTGTTAGGTTGCGCACAGGTGGTGAAAAACAACCATGCTGTTTTCGTGCTCAGACCCAGGCACCCAGGCAGGCACCCAGCCAGCCACACGCATAGCTCCGTAAGGGAGTGGTTGCACCACTCAAAAAAACATGATTCTTGCCACCTGGTTGGGATCATTTAGTTAAATGTTATGTAAAGTGTCCCATTCATTTTATACCATTTGTCCTTGCAGCCTCTCACCCTCAAGCACTTACCAGCTGACGTCACTTAAGTCAGTGAGGGTGCAGGGCGGACATTGGAATTGGGCCACTAGTGTCTCATTATTGGGCTGTGGACAGTTCAGGACCACTGACATCATCGATGAGGATTTCCAAGCTAATAGAAACTACAGCTTTTCCCTTCCTGCGAAGTTAGCATGCTGGAATAGAAGCCATTATTCTTGCATGATTAGAACATAGAAAAAAGTATGACATCTTGTTTAAAAGGACCAAACATTCCTGCCGTTGAAGTCACTGGTGGTAGCGGGTTTCTGAACTGTCCACAGCCCTCCTCTGAGACACAGTGTGAGTAGAAGTAGACAGAAACAGTGCCATCTGATTTATAATGAGCATTAGTGAGGACCAATTTACATGAAGATATGGTTGAAAGTGCTCCTTAAAAAGTAATGGGTCTTTTTTTCTTTTTTTTTAAAGGTGTATTATCTCAGTGTACTTGTTTACAAACTTAACATGGTCTACAAAATGTCAAACAAATGTCAGACATTTCGTAACATTTTACAACATGAAAAGCTCTGATCAAAATGACACATTGGAGGTTTGGGTGGTGGGATGTTTTTGTGTTTTATTTTTTTATTTTTTGGTTCATTTAAAAACGGATTATATTGCCTCCTGTTTGTCTATTTTAAAGACTGTTTTTTACTATGATATGCTTGTTACATAATAACAATAATACATGTATCTTCATACTTTGACTGTTGTGTGTCATTCGGTACAAGACTTGATGTTAATTGTAAAGTGAGATACATGCGTCACTCTCAAGTCTCAACACATTGCAATGCCACTTTTTCCCAGTTTTGTTGCTGGGGGTCCGGGACCTAGGCGGTCCTCAGAGTTAGTACAGCCACATTTTATTTTATTTACATTAACCACTTTGCATCCCTATTCTGGTGGGAACATTTACAAAAAAATAGGAACTCATTTACATGCTCACAATGTGTCGCAGTGCATGTAGATCTGCTATTTTTGGCGAAGAGGTTTCGTGGCGTAGAGGTGGGAAAGAGAAGAGACCAAGTACAAAGTTTACTAAGCATTGAAGGTTTAAGTGGTTAAATGTCTGGAAATACACATGAACATGAATCCAACATATTAGAAAAGATAATGGTAAACAACAATGCCTGAACAATGTTGAAGACCCCTAGACCTGTTTTACAATTAGTAAAAGTACAATGTGTGCCTCTGAGATGTAGTGGTTGAGTGTAGAATTGTAAATATACTTTCCACCACAGCATGTATGGATGTTAAAGAAAGGACCACTTCTCCACTTTTCAACCTACCTTCATATAATTGGTCGTCACTAATGTTCATGATAAAATGCCACCATTTATTTCCTACTCTGTCTGTGTCTCATGGGAGGGGTGTGGGTAGTTCAGAAACCTGTCCACCAGTGACATCATCAATGGGGAATCCAAGCTAATAGAAACTTCTGGCTTTCTATTCCTGAAAAGTTGCAATACAATAATGGAAGCATACGTCCTCACGCTAATACAAATTTAAATTTATATATTCTTTTAAAAATATATCTTTTAAAAACAATCTGCCTAACAATGATGTCACTGGTGGACGGCTTGCTGAACTGCCCACAGCCCTCCTTTGATTTTTGATTAGAAAAAAATGGTATTTTATTTTATCAAAAATGGTGGTATTTTATTTTATCATGAACATTAGTGAGGAACAATTATATGAAGATCGGTTGAAAAGTGATGAAGTGGTCTCTTAAAGGAGTGACTGCGACATACAGATTACAGAAGCAGCATTACACAATTTATAAAATGTATTAAACAGTCCATCTAATGTACTAAATGTAGTACTACATTACTAATGTACAGTTTTGAGCTTGTAGTTCCACTATTTTTTTAAATGTAAAAGGAGTGGCCTACTTTTACTTTGGTAAGGTAATGCCAATTGCCAATACTTGTGTACTTTTAATCAAGTCAAATTTTGAATGCAGGCCTTTTACTTGTACAGAGTATTTTTCCAGTGTGTTTTTTCTACTTTTACTTTATTATTTTTAAAGTAAAATCTGGATTACTTTGGGTGGACCGAACACTATCCCTCCCAGTAGATGGCGCCAACGCAACGACTATGGAAGCCAAGTCTGCCAAAGAACCAGAAAGAACCCCGGAAGTATTCCATTTGTTTACTGTATACTCATGACCACGGACTGACAGCATACTGACAGGTAAGTTCAGCTGTTCACTGTTCGTCAAATGTTGTGATTACTGATTTATACCTAGAATGAACGAATTAAACCATTCATTCATTCATAATTATTCTTTTTCAATATCCCCCCTTTCATTCAAAACAACAACGGTTCTCAAATAGCACTAAAGAGCAGGGAAATGGAAATAAATTGTTATTTTTGCTTTTATATCATGAACCATAAATCCTAAAGGTTCAATAAAGTACCTAATAAATGGTACTTTATAGATCCATTAGAGAGGTTTAAACCAAGCTATAAAACCAGTAGAGAAACAGTAAAGAACCATTTACAGCTTGAGGTGATAAATACCACATCAAACCTGGAATGGTAATGGGTGCTATTACATACAATTCAACAATTCATTATATACAGAAAATGTATGAAAGTACAGTTTTTTGGATGTTTTTCAAAAGTAAAAAAGAAATATGTCAATCTTACAAGTTTCAAATGTAGCAGATTTACAAGCTCACCGTGGGTAGCAAAGCAACATCAGCTATTTTGAATAGTCAAAGTATACATTTTTTGTTTAATGTAGGCAGGCTATGTTTAGTCTGAGGACCCCCTCGAAAACGAGATGATGCATCTCAAGTGGCTTATTTTCCAAATATATTTCAAATAAATCAATTGTTGTAATCTACATTTATTTAGTCAATAAAATGCTAACTAAGCTTTAAGTACCATAGCTAGCCACATTTATTTCAATCAGCACGTAGCAACACATTTTCAACCTCATTTTCAAATTTGATGTACATTTTGACAACTTTTGAAATGTCTAGACTATAAAAGCACTAAAGGTCTCACATTTCACCTCTAAATGGCACAAGAATGGTTTCAGATTCTTTCGCCCCTTGTGACGTCATGTTGGTCATCCGAACGCACCCTCTATGTCACTATGTAATGACGGCAACATTGTCACATAATGACATCAATATATAATGATGACATCATGACATAATGATCACAAAGTCATTGTGGGCTTGTTTAAATTACCATGCCCTTAAAACTTGAGCAAATTACTTTGAGATGTTGCTGTTGAGGAGCTATTCAGGTCTATGTGTGTGTAGTTCCTACCTGCATGTCTAATATCGGTGTGCGTGTGTGCTGTGTGTGCTGTATACTGTAGGTCCAGGATGGTGTTGAAGTACCTCCTCTCCGCCTTCCTCAACCAAGCTCAGGTGGTGGAGAAGTTGGCCGAGTCGCGGCCTGTGCGGCGCGCAGCGCAGCTGACCGCCTGGGCCGTAATGAAGGCGCAGCTGGCCGCCAAGGACGTGGCGTCCAAGGCGGCCAAGTCCAACACGGTCAGGCAGATCCGGGCCGAGACCTCCCAGCTGCCCAGAGACCTGGGCGAGGCGGGCCGCAAGGCCGTGCGGCTGAGAGACAGTGTCCTGAAAGACGTTAAGGACGGAATCAACGACGCCTCGAGACAAATCAAACAGAACAATAAAAAATAAATTGGACGCGATGTGGCCACCGTTTTTATTTATTTATGTCATTGCTGTTGGGCAGAAATCTCTTATCTCCATATCCTAACTTCTAATGTTTTTTTTTGTAAATTAACACCCTACTTGGTCATACTAACCGCTAGTATGACCAAGTAACTAGTACACTAGTAACTAGCGTACTCAAAGGCATAAGAAATATCAGACCAACAAGCTCTTCGAGCTTGTAGAACTGCTTTTGCTATTTTTGAGGGGCACTAGCCCCTCCTATATACAGCTTTTGAGCACGTCTCATATTTGCCATTGACAATGAAAGGAGAAATTATTCCAATTATTCCACCAAATATGACGTAAATTTGTGGCAACACAAACATTAAATGCCATTAACATGAAGGGAAAATGTATGTCATATGTAGACGAGCAAATCGGCTAACCAATCACATAAATTCAGTTCATGAGATTATGTATGATGATGTATAATGATAAGAGCAGCCCTCACTTCACACAGGTGTGATTGTTTTAATTTGATTGGATCGGCCGACACATGACGTCACGTGGGGTGCTGTTTTTTTTTAGGTCCATAGACTTGGCTGCCCTTTGACGTAATTTCCGTAAACCAGATGTTGGAGTGGCTTAAAAAAGTAACCGTTTTGGAGATACCGGTATGAGGTTTCCACCCAACAGAGATTTATACCTTCTCACGAGAAGGTATAAATAGACCCGTCGGGTCCATTTTTGTCCATGTTATGCTACTGGTTGAATTCAAAGTGCTCTAAGTGATGTTTTTTGGCGGAAATGAAATGTTTTGTTTTATTGAAAAGGTTAAAGCTCTGTGTTGTCATAGTGATCATTTCTATTTTATGTCACATTGATCATTGCTTATTTACGGTACGTAAATAAGTAAATCTTTACCCCTAAGATATGTCCCTAAATAGACACTGTAAAAAGTAGAGGTTAAACTGAAGTGATATGATACAATACAATTCCAAATATTATCAAAGTATTCTGCGGAACCCTCTGGACTTGCACCCACTTGAGAAACCCTGGCATACAAAGGGTTTTCAACATCGTGAGGATCCCAGAGGAAGTAGTTTAATGCAATTAAATTGATTGATTGAAGTATCAGGTTGCAAAATTAACAAAGTGGCTGTTCTACTGTCCGTTTCGATACTGCAACTATTAAGCTATTTCTCATGAACAAATTGACATTCAAACGGTTAAATTTGAAGTATGTCAACATATATCATATCATATCTCGTTTCCCTAGAGCACAATTTGAAAATAAATGATCTGTGAAATTGAAGATTTTAACTTTTAATAAGTGACTCCAGACATTAGCATCAGTGTAACTGATTTGTTTCATGCTGTCTGAAAGATTGACCAATGACACAAAGTCCTCGCTAGAGGGTGCAAGAGATCTTCACTGAAATTATACCCAGTTGCTCAGTTTGAACCTCTGGTTACTTTGTTTGAACCTCTGGTTTGAACATGTAGGCCTACTTTCAATGGGTTCACTGTGTCTTTGATTGATTGATTGATTGAAATATTTATTAACAGTTTGCAGAATTACAGTACATTTCAAGCACAAACTCAATACAAAGACTGTTAACTGTGAGTGGACGACCCAATTAAGCATTACACTTGTTTACAAGAGGGTCCTCCATGTTAATTCATCAAAACATTTAGAGACGTACAAATAGACACTTCTATATAGTCAAAGAACAGAACAGGAATTCATCATAGAGGTAAAAAGGGAAAAGAGACATATACAGTGAGGGGGGAAAAAGGGGGGGGGGGGGGGGGGATTCAGATTTTTACGGGGGCCAGTTTCGAATTGCAGCCGTCCGTAGGTGCCCTTTGAGAGCGGTTTTGAAGGAGTCAAGGGATTTGCATGTCTTAATGACTGTTGGTAGGGCATTCCACATTTTGGTGGCATAGGAGCGAAAATAATTTAGTCCCTTGTTTGTGCCGAATCTGGGTTGTACATGGTTCGTTGCACTCCCTCTGGTGTTGTGGGTGTGGACTTCGTTAACATTAAGGAAGTATCTAGACAGGTACATGGGTATCTTGGTGGAGTATCGAATCTTGTGGACCAGACCCATTGCAAGATGCTGTACTCTGTCGTCGACCCTAAGCCATTCCAGTCTGTCAAAGTGGGCAGGGGTGAGGTGGGTTCGGGGGGTGAGGCCAAGTAGGAGCCTGACCAGTTTGTTTTGGGAAGTCTGGAGCCTAGTTTTAAGGGCCTTTGAGGTGCTGTGGTACCAGGAGGTGCATGCATAGTCAAAGAAGCCTTGTACGAGGTCTCCTGTTAAGGTCTTCAAGGTGTTTTTGTTGACCAGTGAGGAGATCCTGTAAAGGAATCTTGTTCTTTGGTTGACCTTTTTGATTACGTTGGTGGCCATTTTATCACCGGAAAGATTAGCCTCCAGGATGGAACCTAGGTAGGTAATTTCATCTTTACGTGTGATAACATTGTCACCCACTCTAACCAAGAAGCCATTTGCCTTGCTGAGATTACTATTAGATCCAAAGAGAATGGATTCAGTTTTTCCCAGGTGTAAAGATAGTTTGTTATCAGCGAGCCAGGTGCAGATTCTACCGAGTTCAGAGCTGAGGGCATTTTCAACCTGCAGTTTGTTCCTGTCCGAGACCAGCAGTGCCGAGTCATCTGCGAACAGGAACAAGTTGCAGTCACAAGCTGAAGTCATGTCGTCTACATATATTAGGAACAGCAGAGGCCCTAGTATTTAACTGTGGTCTCCATTCTATTATTTTATTTTCGTTTTTACACATTTGGATTAAAGTCATCCTATAGAGACGATAAGACAAATCCATGGAGTGGCGCCCTGTAGGCCAGGTGTAGGCAATCAACACTGAGGTCAGTGAGGTGTAAGCTGCTCTTAATGGTACACGTACACCTCAGCTATGCCTGCACTGGGGCAGCGGTGGCCGAACGGTTTGCGGAGCGGTCTTGATACCGGAAGGTCGCCAGCTCGAATTCCCGGACCGGCACGTTAAAATTACCACCGCTGAAGTGCCCTTGAGCAAGGCATTGAACCCCAACCATGAAATGTTCTATGAGCAAGGCGTGGCTGTAAACAAGCATCTCGAGCTTAGTCCACCTACCCTGGGTAAACAAAGAACTTTGCTTTTTTGCTTTGCTTTTGCACCCAGACAGGGCACCCCTCCTAGGATTACTCTAATGGAGGGAGACCTACGTATACTAAAACACTGGAGCCAACAATACAATATTAAAATCTAGTCATTCATGGAATGCAGTGTAATTATGTGAATACAGTTTGACAAAGGATGTCTGGTCAAAAGCACACGTTAATCCCCTTTAGGCCTACTGCTGAGTAGGCTACTGCATGACATGCAAAAGTAGTTAAAGGGATAGTTCACCCACAAAAAGATGATGAATACTCACCCCATGAGACTCATGGAGATATTTATTATTGTCGCATTCCTAAGCCAATAATTTCATGACCAGCAGTGGGTCCCTATGGATCGGAAGAGATCTTTGTGTCTCCATATAGGGAACCACTCCACTGAGTAGCCTAATCAATGTAGAAAAAAATGCATTTATATGGGGGATGAACTATCCCTTAGAGCAGTGGTTTTCAACCTTTTTCACAGCAAGGCCCATTATTTATTCAGCATTTGAGCCACGGACCATGCCATTTGATGAGATTTAGCCTCTCAGACCCAAAACTAAAGAATTTTGTTATCATTTTAACCACTTTATCCATTTATAAGTTGGCTATTCAAACATAAGTAAGTAGCCTTGCTGAGCCATGAGGCCCATAGGGCAGGAGCCTATCTCCTGTTTCTGTAGCATGAGGCAGCTAGTACACCCCCTGGACATGACGCTAGTATGTCGCAGGGACTTACCCCCAATCCAACCCTTGATGCTGAGTGTCAAGCAGGGAGGCACTGGGTCCCATTTTTAGAGTATTTGGTATGACCCAGCCGGGGATTGAACCCCAACCTCCCAGTCTCAGGGCGGACACTCTAACCACAAGGCCACTGAGCTGAGCTGCTATACAAAAAAGCAGATGTAAAAGCTCACGGCGTGTCACTTTGTGCCGTGCTGCGAGCTTGTACATCTGCTATTTTAGTTTACATAAAACAACCTGGAGGATGTGTGCATTGTGGGCGGATGTGGCTGCGGCTGTGGCTCAGGAGGTAGAGCAGATCATCCAATGATCTGTGGGTCGGCGGTTCGAATCCCGGCTCCTCCTGTCCACATGTCGAAGTGTCCTTGGGCAAGACACTGAACCCTACATTGCCTCCAATGAGTTGGTCAGTTGGTCAGCAAGTTGGTCAGTTGCCACCATTGGTGTGTGAATGTGGGAAGTGAGGACGCTGGCATCGACTGTTCGCCGCTTCACCTCCCAATGTATGAATGAATGAACCATTGTAAAGCGCTTTGAGCACTTGGACAAGCGCTATAAAAATGTAATTCATTATTGTGCAACATGAACATCAACTGTCTATCTGTCTGGCCTTGAACACAGACATCTTATCAATACTTCAAAGAATATGATGATAACACGATGGAACACACGCACTGTCACTGTCTGATCTAAGGGGCCAAGGGCACAACACACAAATCAATTGAATCAATTATAAAAGCATAGGCCTACAGAATAAAGAATACAGAGAACTATGAAATTATAGCATAATCTATAGCTGGTACAGTGCGTGAGGTTAGACCGTTAGACACAAGGTAAGGTGCATAAACATAGCAATACATCCAGTTCAATCCAGTTCAACCACATAGTCCACAAAGGGCTGTAACTGTCACAGGTACAATGATGCTATATCC
Source organism: Electrona antarctica (assembly GCF_951216825.1). Classification (NCBI taxonomy): domain Eukaryota; kingdom Metazoa; phylum Chordata; class Actinopteri; order Myctophiformes; family Myctophidae; genus Electrona; species Electrona antarctica. The sequence goes on along the minus strand of NC_136800.1, from coordinate 25,748,753 downwards.
AGTGGTGGAAAAAGTTTTACTTAAAGGACAACTTTAGTTTTTTTCAACCAAGGTTCATGTTTTAGGTTGTTATTAGAGAAAGTAAAATATGAGTGTTAATTTTTTTTCATTTGCTGCTTTCTTTCGTTTTAGGGATTGTAGCTGTTTTTGACAGGGGGCGGGGGCATTCGAGCATGGGGCTAAATATGTATTTTTTTACAACATTTTATAGCGATTTATTTTTTATACTTTACTATAAGATCCCAAGGCAGGGAAGCCTGCAGGGATCGAACCGGAAACCTTACGTTTACACATCGATAGAGCGTCGCAGTCCCCCTACCATGGCCCAGGAAATGATTCTCTGTTCATTTTCCTCATAGACATTTCAGAAAGTATTTATTTAAAGACGTTTACGCCGCAGACAAAGCCAACTCGAGTCGTGACAAATCATGACAACAAACACATTTTTTGGGCCGAACAAATAATTAGAAAGAAGAAACGGCAGGTTACAACACTTTTTTTGTTGTTTTTCTTCTTTGTAATTATTTGTTTGGTCCAAAATATTGTTCGTGTTGTCATGAGTTGTCACAACTCGAGTTGGCTTTGTCCGTGGCGTAACCGTCTTTAAATAAATACTTTTTGAAATGTCTATGGGAAAAATGCATTGGGATTCATTTCCTGGGCCATGGTAGGGGGCGGGACTGCGACGCTCTATAGCGGCACCTCCTGAGCGGTGGCCAATAGGCCTACCACAATTTATTATAAGGAGTGTGTGTGTGCATGTGCGTGTGTGTGCTGTCAGCTGTGTGGTAGCCAGGCTGTGTGGAGTATACAGACAGTGCTTGATGTGAGCACTGGAAGGAGCCAGACACACATTTCTAACCTGCTGGAAGTTAGTTTTCTGAAAGACTCCTTTGTGTGAATGAATGGATCCACAAGGTCTGAACCACAGGGTGGGGGGAGGGGGGATCCCATATGACAGTAAAGTGTCAATTTAACATCTTTTTAATACCCAAAAAGAAGAAGAAAATAAATTAAATTAATAAAAGACCATTACTGCATCAATGAAATGAAATCTATATTTACCTAGGGTATCTGGGCTAAGCTCAAGAACTTGTTTCCAGCCAGGCCCTGCTCATAGAACACATTTCATCGTAGTGGTTCAATGCCTTGTTCAAGGGCACTTCAGCGGTGGTAATTTTAACGTGTCGGACGGCTGATTCGAACTAGGAACCTTCCGGTATCAAGACCGCGCCGCTATCCGTTCGGCCACCGCTGCCACATCAAAAGTAATCAACAAACTATAGGCCTATACTATGAGTCAGAAATGGTCAAAGATTGGCCAACTAAGAAAGAGGCAAATATTGTGAAAATAGCTGATCTAAAAGCTTGTAGATCAGCTATTTTCCACATGTATCTGCATGGAACAAGGTCTGTAATGCCTCAACTCCTATAAATTCCAAGTGCTTGTCATAGGTCGCGGCCTGACAAGGTTGAGAATCACTGTCCTACACCATAACATGCATAGATAGATAGATAGATAGATAGATAGATAGATAGATAGATAGATAGATAGCACTTCTTAGACTTATATAGCATTTGAAACAGACTTATAGCATGTCATGTAGACAGCACAATAAGTGCATTGTATGTAGTCATAGCACTTCATAGTATATATGTACAGCATAGTATAGCATATATGTATAGTTTATATGTATAGTGTCATTATATAGATATGTTCTAGTTATAGTTTATATGTATAGTGTCATTATATAGATATGTTCTAGTTACGTTCTTAGCTTACGCATGTTTCGCGATAAATGCATTTTACATATGTGATGTATTCCCATGCTTTTTGTTCTTGCTTATTGTAAGTCGCTCTGGATTAAGAGCGTCTGCTAAATGCCTAAATTGTAAATTGTAGAGAGAGAGAGAGAGAGAGAGAGAGAGAGAGAGAGAGAGAGAGAGAGAGAGAGAGAGAGAGAGAGAGAGAGAGAGAGAGATAGATAGATAGATAGATAGATAGATAGATAGATAGATAGATAGATAGATAGATAGATAGATAGATAGATAGATAGATAGATTGTCCTCCATTTTCAATTAATGAAAAACATATTTCGAGTCATACAAATATACACATCTGTGCAAAAAGGGGAAAACGTCACTGAAAAAATAGTTTCTGACCAATTAACATAGCCTGATGTAATAAATATAAAATATTATAATTATTATAACAACTGTCAACTACACAGTAAAGTATTTTTGTATATATTAATAATAGAAAACATTCTTATGATGATTTACTTACTTAAAAATGCCACCAATGCGCGTCCCCGCGTGTCTTCAGCAGGATGAGGAGGGAGGGGGGCGTCGGGGGCGCGCCTGGCTGGTAGTGCGTGCGTGTACGTGTGTGTATGTGTGTGCGTGTGTGTCTGTGTCTGTGTGTGTGTCCTGACTCCTCACTCACTCTCAGTGAAACTGAACTGAAACGGGGACGCGGCGTCCGTGGGGCAGGCAGCGTGGGAAACAACCCGAATGAACAATTAATGAACATTCTTTAATTCAATTAATTAACAATAACCTAAACAACAATGAAGCGACGGTTGGAACCGAAGGAACTGAAAACCCCCCACGAAAGGATTTTAAATTAAACAAACCCAGGAGGAGAAAGAAGGAAAGAAACCTAACACAACCTACCTTATTTATACCTAAACCTCTACAACGAAGAACTGCGGACATACCCGGCGAAATAACTTCATAAAAACATTAACAACACCATTATTATAATACTACGGACACGGGGTCCGGTGTGCTGGTTGTGGTGTTTTAAGGTTCTTCTAGTATTCACTCTCAAAGGACGCGTTAGCCGACAAAGTGCCGAAAGAACAGCAGATACCAGCGAAACAACTCCACAATAACATTAACAACACACATTTACAACGCCAGAGAGACGTTGAACCTTGTTTTGAAGTACTACTTCTGCTTCCAGGGTCTAATAATACTAGTTTAGTGTTCTGCCTCTCTACAGTACACACAGGAGGCGTTAGCCACAAGTAGCAAGTAGCCCCCCCAACAACAAGAACCTACAACCAAGAACACTGGACTTCATCGAAAGCAGGTCTAAGCCGACAGAACCAGGTGCTGGGGGTCGTCTGGTGTCACCGTGGACCACCAGGCCCGTCCCAGCCTGCACTAGAGCCGGCCTGGGCCGGTGGCTCCTCCACGGCCAGCAGAACAACCACCACCAGGCTGCAGCAGCCAGCGGCGGCATGGAGACGGAGTGCGTGGCCGGGAACGGTGACTCTTTCCCCGGGGGGACCAGGGACTCTCTCCCCGGGAGCATCAGCTCCATGGTGGACAGGCTGCTGGAGGAGTCGGTGTGTCAGCAGCAAGGCTGGATACGAGTGCACGGTAGGAAATTGGAATACGTTTCTGTGTTGTAAAGAATGATTTAAAATACATCTATAAAATAAAAATACGGATGCTTTCTGTAATAATCAACACTTTTAGAAAGAATACATTTAAACAGTGCTTCTCAAAGTGGGGTCCGACCGTCCGGCGGGGCACCCCACTGTACCCCAGTCAGTGGTCCTTGAGTTCCATCACTTAAAATCTTATACTTAGGCTATTTTAAAGTCTACACACAACACTTCATAAATTATGCATAAAGTGTCATGTATAACTATCGATTTTGTACAACTATTGATTATGCATGAATTATGTATAAAGGATTATGTGTAACTATTGATTGTGTAAAAAAAACTAATTTGAAGTGTTGATCATGTATTTAAGATTTGCTCATGTAAAACTATGAACCCTTTATACATGGTCAACACTAAGGCCAGACACAAATGCAGCTAGTCGCAAGGTGTTGTGACTAGTTGCATTGGTGCTGTCTGGACATTTTGTACATACAAGCAAGCACTTGTGACAGGCAGGCAGGGTCATTTCAGAATATAGACAATAGCAGATTAACTTGTGTGGAACTTGAGCTTTTTATTTGTGTGTGGTCAAGAGGGAAGTACACACACACACACACACACACACACACACACACACACACACACACACACACACACACACACACACACACACACACACACACACACACACACTGTTTTGCTGTTATTCTTCTGGTGACATTTGTGGCTTTCAGTCTGTTTTGGAGTTTCATCACGACATGCAGTTCTACTCATAACTATGAATCATCTACAGAGCATGTTTCTCTCCCTTCGCTCACAGGCGGTGTGCGATCGACTCACCATCATTTACTGTAACCTGTTGTTGTTTTTTAATATGAAACCCCACCGTAGCTGGTGGAACCACGTTGTGACGGTGGTGGTGTGTTATTCTAGAGTACTGACGATGATAAACTTTGCGTTTATGCCATCAATTACCCATTATACTTAAATGTTAATACAAATGTGGCCTATTATCATTATGATAGGCACATGGATTAAAGTCATTTGGATTCCAGAGAAGCCAGCATATCTTCTATGGAAGCAGTTATTATTTTAAGATTAGAGCATTTGAAGTGGTCAAACAAACTAGCAATATGTTCAGAAGCATCTTCTATGCAGTCTCAATAGTCTTGGATATTTCACATACTGTAAAAGCAAAGGTTAAATAAAGCCTCAATCTGGGATTTCTTCACCTGGTTAGCAGTATGTAGAACAGCAGGAACAATATTACTAAAACATTGTTTAGGAAACAGCGCTAGTGTGGAGGGAGGCTCCTTTCACACTGTTTCACAAATCGCACATTAGGACTTGGTCATACAAGAGATCAAATAAAAGAGATTTTATTTTGCTCTAATCCACGCATGCCCCAAAAAAAGGATGCCAGGTTGACGGTGGTTAAACATGCCTTTGGGTTTTATAAATATTGAACCAATGAAAAGTATTAACATTCAAGTGCCTGGGACTAAGTAATAACTACACGACAGCAGTTTTTTGGACATACAAGGTTTCCGCCCCCGACACTGGCGGAATATTAAGTGTTTTCCTCGCAGCAAACAGGAGGTGTGTGTGTATGTGTGTTGTATGCTGTCAGTTGTGTATATTGTCCTGAGCTCTCTCATCAGCTGCGCCCATCAAAGCATGAAGAAAGAACGAACCTCGCAGTCAGCAGACTGTCGTAACGCAGTTACAACACGTGTTATAACACATTTAGGTGGCCTTGGGTCTGAAGAGAAGGTCTTGTTGTCCGAGACATTGAAGGATGGCATTGTCCATCTGTTAAACAACAGGACAGCTGTCTGTCTATCTGTCCACCTCTTGTTTCAATCTGTCTCCTTCATAGCGCTGCAACAAATTGTCTCGCAGGTGTAGGACTTCGCCCTCGCTGTACCCCTCCTTGCCACTTTTTTCTTTGGAGGATTAACCCATTAAGACCTGAGGGACGATTCTACAAATTACTTCTAAATCAGGGCAGATAACCACATGTGGTCTCACCATGGCTGGAAACGTTATTGTACCCAATGTACCGGTCCATTCATCGCGATAGATGTTGGATACTCAAAATGACACTATGAAACGTTATTGTACCGGTCCATTCATCGCGGTAGATGTTGGATACTCAAAATGACACTATGAAACGTTATTGTACCGGTCCATTCATCGCGATAGATGTTGGATACTCAAAATGACACTATTCGTTTATACGAATGAACCTGTTCTCAAACCTTTTTTGTGCCACTGCCGCAGACCACCACCATGATATGTATTTGGTCACGGAGCGTTTTCTGAAAAACTGATCCTTCTCTCTCTCTCCTCTCTCTCTATAATATTTGGTTAACATAAGTGTGAAATATATAGCTCTATGTTGTGATAGTAATCGTTGCTATATAGTGTTTTTTCAGTAACAGGAGTCTCCCTGTCTCTCCAGCTCAAAATATACTGTATAGAGCTATGTATACTGTAGGCCAGGCCATAAGTAAATGGAGATTTAGATTAGTAATTTGTCACTTCCAAATTATCACATGCACGAACACACACACACACACACACACACACACACACACACACACACACACACACACACACACACACACACACACACACACACACACACACACACACACAGTGTTGTTTTTTACCAGTCTGTGTGTCTATGCGTTGTGTCAAAGTGCCTTTGAGCAACAAGTAATTGAACCACCACCATAATTGCTGCGATAAATAATGCCCATCCGTGCTGTCAATCTCACACACTTTCCATCGTAGAGATTAGCATTTAGGATCGCAGCGCAGATTATTGTGGTGTTTGTGGCGGCTTTGATTCCACAGAAAGTGTTGACAGGATGCAAGTGGCAGAAAATGTGTCTGCCATAAGCTTATTATAATGGATTTATACGCCTCCCCCTTCCCCTCGGCACGCGCGCTGCGCTCTGAGTGCATGCCCGTGGTTGGGACCGTCATCATCCATGAAATTAATCTGGATTAGCAGCCTGCATCGGAGAGGGAGTCTTCCCATGTCATCCATTGATTAATGACACGCCAAATCCCTGCTAATTAAAGGCTGGTCTGCCCTTAAAAGACAATGGAGAGGACCGTTTTAGTCCTGACTGCGAGCTGAGAGGGAGAAGAAAATATATTGCTGCTGTTTGTTTAAATTCGAACTACCAGGAGAGCTGAGAGAAAGTGTAGGAGAGACAGACAGTAGGACAGCTGAGAGGGAGTCAGTGTAGGAAAGACAGACAGTAGGAGAGCTGAGAGATATAAGTGTAGGAGAGACAGACAGTAGGACAGCTGAGAGGGAGTCAGTGTAGGAAAGACAGACAGTAGGAGAGCTGAGAGATATAAGTGTAGGAGAGACAGACAGTAGGACAGCTGAGAGGGAGTCAGTGTAGGAAAGACAGACAGTAGGAGAGCTGAGAGATATAAGTGTAGGAGAGACAGACAGTAGGAAAACTGAGAGGGAGACAGGTCCTGTTCACATCTATTCATGGTTGATCCTCCTAACGTGTGTGGGTTGGGTGCACGCGCGTGCGTTTCGCGTGTTTGCACAGGGATAGTTGCATCGCCCTATGTAATGTGTGTGCAACTGTCCACCTCTGTTCTGAAATGTAAGCTACATTACCGCACGCATGCACGGAACTCTGTTTCACTGTCCACCTCTGTTCTGAAATGTAAGCTACATTACCGCACGCATGCACGGAACTCTGTTTCTCACCCTAAAATATGTGTAGGGACACTTTTCATCTGTGTGCGTACCGTACACGATAAGTTGTGTGTCTGTTAGACACA
>NC_136800.1:25656530-25736530 GCF_951216825.1 Electrona antarctica | reverse complement strand
CTGTGATTTATTGGTCCTTTTATGGCAGGGGGTTATATTTAGCCTATGCGTGTTTGCGTGCGTGTGTGTGTGGGCCTGTGTGTGTGTGTGTGTGACCCTTGTTTCCTCCTCCTCCAGCGGGCTCTGCCCCGGGGGCTGCATGGGGAAACGGAGCAGAGAGTGGCACGGTGGAATGACAAGATGTTCTGTTGAAGTGGCTCTCAGCTGTCGGCGGAACTAACAGCGGGGCTGAAAACAAAGTCATAGCCAGGGTTGGAACTTGGAATCCCTTTTTTTTTCTTTTTTTCGTTCCTTAAAGAATCCAATTTCTATATTTAAAAGAAGTCTGTATAATTTTGGCCTTCATTAAACATGTTTGATAAACACAAATTCAATCATACATACAGTATCGCCTACATATAGTAATTGTAGTGGTTCTCAAAGGGAGGTTCAAGGACCCTCTGGGTAACTTGAAGGGGTTCAAATATGACAGGTCTGTAACTCTGAGAGTGTACAAATGGAACCAAATGGACCCTTATTGTTCTCAAACGTTGCAATTTCAAGGACCACCTTAGCGTACAAATGGAACCAAATGGACCCTGAGCTATGGTGGTCCTTGAAATTGTATCGTTTGAGAACCACCGGTATTGTAATCATACTAGAAGCTTGCATGCTTGTGGCACGGTCTAACGTCACACGTCTATGTGGCAGTGCGATATGAGTGAGACACACACACAAACCGTACAGTTTGAACAAAGGCACCGCAGCCAGTGACTTACGCCAGGGCTCCACCGGACGCGTTGCGTCTCCGTCGCGTGCGTCAAAAAACGCACCGGTTCAATTTTAATGCACACGTCGCGTCTCCGTCAACGCAACGCGGGCAGTGGAGCCACCCTTCATTGATTAAAAGGGAACATTCCCTGACGGTGACGGAGACGCGACGCTGACGCAACGCGCCCGGTGGAGCCGGGCCGTTATCTTTGGCCAGGCACTGACCGTGTTTTTTCCGTGCTGGGCAGGTTGTGTTGTTGTTGTCCTGTGTTGTTGTTTCTCCATGAATAACATGTGTCCACTGTCTATGTACATTGCTGTAAGGGCGTGTGCCGCGTTATTATGGATCGCACCGCAGTGTGATTGGCCAGTAGGCGAAGACCCACAAAGCTTGGTTGAAATCGCAGAGGTAAAGTCAGTAACGTATCACAACAGTCGGACCAATAGTATGTCTAAACTAAAGCCTGTACCCATTCAGGTGAATGAGGAATAGTGAATTATCTGTACATTTGGAACAAAGGCACCGTTTTATCTTTGGCCACTGACTGTTTTTTCCGTGCTGGGCAGGTTGTGTTGGCGTTGGCGCTCTGTAAATTGCGCTCTGTAAATTAAAACACCCACAGCGCTGGGTAGAAACAGTGACACGGGGGGTAGGGGAGTAGGGGGGGGTTATGACACAGCGTCTTGTTCTGGGGTTGAGTTGTTCACAATGTGTTGATGGCTTGTTAACGATCGCTGTTGGTTCTGAATAGGCCAGGGTGTTAACAATTTGAGTCCTTACAATGTCGTTGTTAAGTAGTAGTAGGCTACTGGCTGGCATCTGTTTTAAGCTACTCTCAAGGCAATAGCAGCAGGATAATCGGCTTGAGAGCGACACATAATCAAAGTGATTGATCGATCGATCGATCGATCGTGCGTATGTATATAAGTACCCCTTGCCAAGCCCTGAGGCCCATAGGGCAGGAGTCCATCTCCTGTTTATGTAGTGTGAGGCAGCTTTATGTACAAGTACACCCCCTGGACATGACGCTAGTATGTCGCAGGGACGTACCCCCAATCCAACCCTTGATACTGAGCTCAGTGCCTGGCCCTGGGGGCCCCTTTTTTTAGAGTCCCGACTTCTGAGCATACCGGTAGGCATATACATTACTACAAATGTATCTCTCAAAAGGATAAAACACACAAAGTAAAATAGCAAAGAAACAATGCAATTTTGAAGTACCGTATGCTACTGACATCGGTTTTCAGGTGTTTTTAGAAGCAGTACTCAACTGACTGTGCGAATGGGTTCCAAGGTTGCGGTGCGGGCATAGAAACTATCCTAGAGAAGGATCTTTATCGTTTCACACTCCATGTCAAAGTACCTGGGGACTAGTTATTTCTTCACCTCTTCTATGGCACACACACAGACCCACCTCCATGGGGACATTACTGTCACATCATGCCAATGGAATTCCAGGCTGGGACAGTGACGGCCAGGGGGGGCCCAGCAACAGTGACAGGGGACCAGACAGCTGTCCCTCCCCCCCCCCCCACCACACACACACACACATGGGGACACATGGCTGATATTTCAGGCATTGTGCTGACGTTGTGTCACAGGCCTAAAAATGACAGGAACAGTGACACGTTTTTTCCTCGTTAGCAATCCTAGCATCATGCATCGCTAGCATACAGCCGTCTGCACCACGATGTTTATGCATTTTATTATCGCTACATTATAGGAACACACGTTAAAGGCGTGAAATCAAATTAATTGATCAGCCGATTGATGGAACATTTAGCAAACCAGACCGGTGCCCTTTAGGCAGCATCGGAATTGGTTTATCGTGTCACACATGACAGTTTGCAGGTGCGAAGCAGTGGGGGAATTCTCACGCTCCGTCATTTTGTAGTATTCTGCGAGAGCAGAGAGGGTATGGAGAGGTTGCAGAGAACAAATCTAGAGCGAGATCTCTAAATCTACCCAGTAGATTTGTGAGCTTGTAGAATGTACATCTGCTATTTTCACAATATTTATCTGTAGAACTGAGTCAAACTGAATGTCTCAATATTTTGGGGGAGTCACTGCCTGAAAAGGTTGAGAACCACTGGTCTAGCCAACATCAACTCGGGACTTCCCTCCACTCCCTCCTACTCTGTTCTTGCCTTTCCTGGCTTTGCCCTGGGCTGGCTCCCACAGCGTCAGTTTGCCCTGGGCTGGCTCCCACAGCGTCAGTTTGCCCTGGGCTGGCTCCCACAGCGTCAGTTTGCCCTGGGCTGGCTCCCACAGCGTCAGTTTGCCCTGGGCTGGCTCCCACAGCGTCAGTTTGCCCTGGGCTGGCTACCACAGCGTCAGTTTGCCCTGGGCTGGCTCCCACAGCGTCAGTTTGCCCTGGGCTGGCTACCACAGCGTCAGTTTGCCCTGGGCTGGCTCCCACAGCGTCAGTTTGCCCTGGGCTGGCTCCCACAGCGTCAGTTTGCCCTGGGCTGGCTCCCACAGCGTCAGTTTACAATTTACAATTTACAATTTACAATTTAGGCATTTAGCAGACGCTCTTAATCCAGAGCGACTTACATTAAGCAAAAACAAAAAGCATGGCATACATCACATGTATAAAAAGTAGTTATCATGAATCATGCGTAAACTAAGAACGTAACAGTGGAGTATCTATGTAAACTATACATACTATACTATATAATATATTATACATGTGTACTATAAAGTGCTATGACTACATAAAGTGCAATTCTAGAGCTGTCTACATAACAAGCTATAAGTCTGTTTAAAATACTATCTAAGTCTACATAATGTGCTATCTAAGGGGCTAGGCTAGGGCAAGTGCTACGGGCCATGGTGGAGTCTGAAGAGGTGGGTTTTCAGACTACGGCGGAAGATTGGGAGTGAGGCTGCAGTTCTGACTGCAATGGGAAGTGCATTCCATAGTTTTGGAGCCAGAAGGGAGAAGAGTTTGGGACGTGTGGAGCGTTGTCCCGGCGTTTTTAGTGAAGGTACCTCCAGCTTCCCTGCGTTGGCTGATCTGAGTGAGCGGGAGGGTTTGTAGGGTACGATCATACTTGTGAGATATGGGGGGGCCATGCCTTTGGTTGCTTTGAATGCCAGCATCAGAGTTTTGTATTCTGTGCGGGCAGCGACCGGGAGCCAATGGAGCGAGCGGAGAAGGGGGGAGACGTGTGAGAATTTTGGCTGGTTGAAGACCAAGCGTGCTGCGGCATTTTGGATCAGTTGGAGGGGCTTAAGTGCACATGCCGGTAGGCCAGTAAGGAGGGAGTTGCAATAGTCAAGTTTTGACAAGACTGTTGTCTGGATTAGGAGCTGGGCTGACTCCTGGGTGAGGAACGGTCTAATTCGTCGTATGTTGTAGAGTGTAAACCTACAGGATCTAGTAACAGCTGTGATGTGTGTTTTGAACGAGAGCTGACTGTCCAGGACAACACCAAGGTTCCTGGCTGTCGGGACAGACTTTACCAGGGCGTTGTCTACGGAGATAGTTAGCTCCCGCATAGGGCAGGACTTAGCTGGGAAGAACAGAAGCTCAGTCTTGTCTGGGTTCAGCTTGAGGTGGTTGGAAGACATCCACTGTGAGATGTCAGCCAGGCATGCAGTGATGCGCTCTTCTACCTGGGTGGCAGAGGGGGGGAAGGATAGAAACAGTTGTGTGTCATCGGCATAGCAGTGATAGGATATATTGTGAGCAGAGATGATGGTGCCAAGGGATTTAGTGTACAGTGAGAAGAGGAGGGGACCAAGTACAGATCCCTGTGGGACCCCAGTTTGGAGGGTGCGGGGGGGTGATAGCAAACCTTTCCAAGAAACCTGGTAAGTCCGGTCAGAGAGGTAGGAGGAGAACCACTTCAGCGCCGTCCCGCCTATGCCTAGATCAGCTAGGGTGCCTAGGAGCAGCTGGTGGTTCACTGTGTCAAATGCCGCCGATAGGTCTAGGAGAATCAGGACTGCAGAGTGGGAAGCAGCCTGGGCAGCATGTAGTGCTTCTGTGACTGCGAGGAGTGCAGTTTCCGTGGAGTGTGCCTTCTTGAATCCTGACTGGTTGGGATCCAGCAGGTTGTTCTCTGAGAGATGGAGAGAAAGCTGGTTAGAGACAACACGTTCAAGGGTTTTGGAAAGAAAGGAAAGGAGTGATACCGGTCTGTAGTTCTTGACATCTGAGGGGTCAAGAGTTGGTTTTTTGAGGAGTGGTGATACCCTGGCTGACTTGAAGGCAGATGGGACGCAGCCTGAGGTTACTGAGGTGTTGATAATGGAAGTGATGAAGGGGAGCAAGTCAGGTGCGATGGTCTGGAAGATTGGAGACGGGGCGGGGTCGAGAGGACAGGTGGTAGGTCTAGTGGATGTGACTAGTTTCAGGACCTCATCTGGGGATAGAGGAGAGAAGGAGGACATGCATGGTATGTTATGGTTAGCATTGGTTGAGTCGAGTGCTTCTTTATGGGGGAGGGGGGTAAAGGAGCTACTGATATCATCAACCTTCAGTTTGCCCTGGGCTGGCTCCCACAGCGTCAGTTTGCTTGCCACCAGTTCCAGGTGCCTGACGCAGTGCCCTGTCAGCCTCATCTGCCCTGTCTGCTCTCTGACCTGGTCTGTGACCCGTGGTAGGCCCCCGCAGAGGACCACATTTATGTTGTGGTCCATGTGACACATATGGCTGTCACGAATTTGTCAGCTTAAATTGTGATTAACGATTTAATTGTGTTTTTTGAGTGAACAATGGAACATTACAATTTGTATTTCGGTTTGCCTTTTAGGCTTTGTAATCACAAATTGCACATAGGCCAGATATGACAAATACATCACTGACATTTTTTTTTTTTTTTTTAAATAAATAATATAAGTGGAAATATAGTCCAGCTATTTCTGCTATTTTAGATTTTCTGCATGGACATTTTTCGACATGGAAACTATTGATGATTATGCAAAAATAATTGCGATTATCTCAAATAATTGCGACTAGGCGATTATGTAATAATTGCGACAGGCCTAGTGACACCTATAGTGCCAGTCGTAGCATGCTTGTGTAGACTCCGTCCAGAGACCTTTTCTGTTGTGCTGTGAGGGTCCATTTCTCAGCCCTGTAGCGTATTGCTGTGCTGTGAGGGTCCATGTCTCAGCCCTGTAGTGTATTGCTGTGCTGTGAGGGTCCATTTCTCAGCCCTGTAGTGTATTGCTGTGCTGTGAGGGTCCATTTCTCAGCCCTGTAGCGTATTGCTGTGCTGTGAGGGTCCATGTCTCAGCCCTGTAGCGTATGTGAGTGAGTAGGCACCATCCTACTCCGTGACCCGAGGCAAGTCGGGAACAGCTCGAGCTTACCACTGGATAGCAAAGTGCTGCAGTCCGGGGACCCTCAGGGTACCTTGAGCGGGGTTCCAAATGGACCCTTACAGGTCTATAGCTCTCATAGTATTTGTCTACTATCAATGTTAATGGGGCTCCTTCAAAATAAGACAACTTGTGACGTTAATTCACTGTTTTTTTTAGGATGTAATTTTACAATGCTGTTAATGGTCTCTTGTAGACAGACAGTTGAATGACCTGGTATTGGTTTATGTAACACGCACGCACGCACGCACGCACGCACAGACAGACAGACACACACAGTGATAATGGATCCTAACAACATTTAGTGTCTCAGGAGGTCTGATGTGTTTTCCTCCAGGAATGCTCTGCTAATGTGTGCTGTTAACACCTACTGTACACTCGTCTGTCTGTCTGTCTGTCTGTCTGTCTGTCTCCTGGGAGACATCAGATTTCTCTTTTGGGTCATGACTCACAGGCTGAAAAGTTTGGGAACCATTGGTCTAGTGGCTAACGCACAAGGGAGAGAGATATTCTAGGCTTTTGGGCTTCAGGTGGAGCTACTCTGCTGCATCGGCTCAATGCAAATGCAGTTGAATGCTCTGTGCGCGTGCGTGTTGTGAGTGTTGTCTGTAAACACTCACAACATCACAACAACAGTAGCTGATAATATGATTTATACTGATTTACAAAGAGTCCTGACGGACACATTAAACTAAAGAAAGGCAACAGTGTTTGCGTGTGTGTGTGTTTTTGGCATCCATCAGGGTAGGAAGGCTACCCAGAGGCTGGTCGAGATGACAAACATTCAGCTTCCTGTCTGTCTGTCTGTGTCCCACATTGACCTGACCTGAGTTCACATGTGTGAGGCTGAGGGGTGTGTGTGTGTGTGTGCGTGCGTGCGTGCGTGCGTGCGTGCGTGCGTGCGTGCGTGCGTGCGTGCGTGCGTGCGTGCGTGCGTGCGTGCGTGCGTGCGTGGTCTCTTTGTGTTATGGGTACCGGGTCAGGGTTAGGGGTGTATGTAGATGTGTGGGTGGGGTCACAGGGTCAACAACTTTAACATACAACTGTCAGTATTCGTCTTCTCCCCTCGTCTCCTCCACCCCCTCCACTCGTCCTACCCTACCTCCTCCACCCCCTACACTCGTCCTCCCCTACCTCCTCCACCCCCTACACTCGTCCTCCCCTACCTCCTCCACCCCCTCCACACGTCCACTCGTCCTCCCCTACCTCCTCCACCCCCTCCACTCGTCCACTCGTCCTCCCCTACCTCCTCCACCCCCTCCACCCCCTCCACTCGTCCTCCCCTACCTCCTCCACCCCCTCCACTTGTCCACTCGTCCTCCCCTACCTCCTCCACCCCCTCCACTCGTCCTCCCCTAACTCCTCCAGCCCCTTCCCACCACTTCCCCATAGCCCTCCTAATTTGTGATGTAAATACCTTGTCAACAGGAAGACCGTCCCAGGAAATGGCCTCTATGTCTGTCTGTCTCTCTGTTTGCCTGTCTATCTATCCATCTGTGTCTCTCTCTGTCTCTGCCCCCCCCCCCCTCCCCAATTCAATTCAAAGGGGCTTTATTGGCATGAGAAGACATACGTTTACATTTTCAAAGCAAGATTGGAACACAGTCAATATCATAATATTGTATACTGTAAAAGTGAATGTGTAATCCGAGCTATTACATTGCAAGTTTGCAAGGACGAAGAAGTCGTACAAAACCATAAGAATTGCTCAAAAGATGGAGCTGGTAGATCTGCTATTTTTTATGCCTTTGTGTGATGCTGTAGTAAAAATATGATCAAGCAGGGCATTAATTTACAAAAAAAACACAGCAGGTTAAAATATGGAGCTAAGAGGTTTCTGCCCGACAGCAACAATATACCTGTGGGAAAGGTTACTTTGGGATAAACCTTTAAAACAAATAAGCATTTTTCAATCTCTCGCTGTCTCTCTCCTTCTCTCTCAAAGTGTGGGTTCCTCTTTCTATGTTTGCACATTGGGACGATATGAAATTATCTAAATATGCTTAAAACTTAAATGCAACTTTTTTTTAAGCAGTAGTTGGTTGGTTGTGCAGCTTGTACTGGTGTAGGTAGTGCTGGCAGTGGTGTCACACATAGGGTCACCTGAGCTGGACGCTACACCAGGCACATGTGTCACAACATGTTTCGTGTCACGTTCAAATAGCACAGCTCGTGGCCTCGTGGTTAGAGCAGTGGTTCTCAAGCATTTTTGGCTCAGGTCACACCTGTAAATAGCTTTATCATCCACTGTACCCCTGGCCTGAAGGACATTGTTTT
This sequence comes from Electrona antarctica, assembly GCF_951216825.1. Taxonomy (NCBI): domain Eukaryota; kingdom Metazoa; phylum Chordata; class Actinopteri; order Myctophiformes; family Myctophidae; genus Electrona; species Electrona antarctica. The sequence goes on along the minus strand of NC_136800.1, from coordinate 25,728,168 downwards.
TGTCATATTACGCTACGTAAATGTGTGAATCTTTCCCTCTAAGATCCAGTATGTCACAAGAGGCTGGTCGAGATGACAAACATTCAGCTTCCTGTCTGTCTGTCTGTCTGTCTCCCACATTGACCTGACCTGAGTTCACATGTGTGAGGCTGAGGGGTGTGTGCGTGCGTGCGTGCGTGCGTGCGTGCGTGCGTGCGTGCGTGGTCTCTTTGTGTTATGGGTACCGGGTCAGGGTTAGGGGTGTATGTAGATGTGTGGGTGGGGTCACAGGGTCAACAACTTTAACATACAACTGTCAGTATTCGTCTTCTGCCACGTCTCCTCCACCCCCTCCACTCGTCCACTCGTCCTCCCCTACCTCCTCCACCCCCTCCACTCGTCCACTCGTCCTCCCCTACCTCCTCCACCCCCTCCACTCGTCCTCCCCTACCTCCTCCACCCCCTCCACTCGTCCACTCGTCCTCCCCTACCTCCTCCACCCCCTCCACTCGTCCTCCCCTACCTCCTCCACCCCCTCCACTTGTCCACTCGTCCTCCCCTACCTCCTCCACCCCCTCCACTCGTCCTCCCCTAACTCCTCCAGCCCCTTCCCACCACTTCCCCATAGCCCTCCTAATTTGTGATGTAAATACCTTGTCAACAGGAAGACCGTCCCAGGAAATGGCCTCTATGTCTGTCTGTCTCTCTGTTTGCCTGTCTATCTATCCATCTGTGTCTCTCTCTGTCTCTGCCCCCCCCCCCCCCCCCCCCCCAATTCAATTCAAAGGGGCTTTATTGGCATGAGAAGACATACGTTTACATTTTCAAAGCAAGATTGGAACACAGTCAATATCATAATATTGTATACTGTAAAAGTGAATGTGTAATCAGAGCTATTACATTGCAAGTTTGCAAGGACGAAGAAGTCGTACAAAACCATAAGAATTGCTCAAAAGATGGAGCTGGTAGATCTGCTATTTTTTATGCCTTTGTGTGATGCTGTAGTAAAAATATGATCAAGCAGGGCATTAATTTACAAAAAAAACACAGCAGGTTAAAATATGGAGCTAAGAGGTTTCTGCCCGACAGCAACAATATACCTGTGGGAAAGGTTGATTTGGGATAAACCTTTAAAACAAATAAGCATTTTTCAATCTCTCGCTGTCTCTCTCCTTCTCTCTTAAAGTGTGGGTTCCTCTTTCTATGTTTGCACATTGGGACGATATGAAATTATCTAAATATGCTTAAAACTTAAATGCAACTTTTTTTTAAGCAGTAGTTGGTTGGTTGTGCAGCTTGTACTGGTGTAGGTAGTGCTGGCAGTGGTGTCACACATAGGGTCACCTGATCTGGACGCTACACCAGGCACATGTGTCACAACATGTTTCGTGTCACGTTCAAATAGCACAGCTCGTGGCCTCGTGGTTAGAGCAGTGGTTCTCAAGCATTTTTGGCTCAGGTCACACCTGTAAATAGCTTTATCATCCACTGTACCCCTGGCCTGAAGGACATTGTTTTTGTCATATTACGCTACGTAAATGTGTGAATCTTTCCCTCTAAGATCCAGTATGTCACAAGGAAAACCTGAGTGTAATATCTACTTCCATTAGGACAGACTGAAAATAACTTTTTTTTAACTTCCAATGTTGTAGTTTGGGAGACATTTTGAGCAGGCCGAGCAGCCGACGATGAGCGCTGAGATTGGGAGGTCGGGGGACGGGGGTTCAATCCACCCAAAGCTCCAGAAGCTGGAGATGGACTCCTGACCTATGGCTCCGTTCCCATGACCACTTAACCACTTAGGCATGCGATGCACTGCCATTACGACTACGCGACTTTGGCGTGCAGTTAGGGTTAAGGTTAGGGACAGGGTTAGTAATGAGCGTGTTGGAATTCCAGTGTGTCGGAATAGCGGGCTTCGGAATGCCGGTGTGTAACCAAACACTTAAACCCCAGCCAATGGACAAGCCCGCGGTGAGCTTGTCGATCGGTTATTTTCATTGAAAGCTTTCCCCACAATAGCAGAAAACAGAAAAGACACTGGTATATAGACCAATTATTTGCGTACAAATATTGATGAGACCGGGCACACAGGTGACTGTTTCATGTAATCAATTCCCAACAGATCCCCCAAACCTCTTGTTTTGGGGAGCGCTGGTTTCAATTTATTCAACCTCATCTTGTGTGTTGGCTAGTGAGGCGCACCCTAGCGAGACATATACTTCATCGTGCAGCGTTGTTGCGCGCTGAGAACAGCTTAGAGGTCTGCTATTCTCGGGCCATTCTCTGCGCGGCACGAGCACCACCTTCGCGGGACAGAGCATAAATTAGGCTTGATGGGCTGCAGCTTCACAAGCAGCTCTGCTCCCGTGATCACAGAGCGCTCCCTCCGATCTTATGACAGCGACTGTAGGTGTGGTTTTGATCACTGCTTTGAATTGCTATTAGTGTTTACACAGAACCGCAACCAAGGATTACATATTTCAAGGGCGAGAGATCCCAATACAAACCCTTAAAGCATTCTTCCTTCAAACTGGGAGAAAAACAGCATCTGAAAGTTTGATCGTGCATTTTTACACGTGAGTGCAGTGAGCACTTTTCCATTGCATCTTAGGAGCGGTGGGGTTCATGTGGTGTCGGCCTGCACGTGCATACTGGTTCTTATCAATGTGACGTCAAAGTGGTTAAAACGACAGCAATCTCTCACCTCATCCAATCACGCGCTGCAGGTTTAATGTCCAAATCACATCATCTAATCACACTGATTGATTGATTACTTTAATATCGAACGGTACCTGAAAGTACAAATCATGCAAGCAATGCTAAAAGGCTGTAATGACCCTCCCACCCCCCCTAAACAAAGGCAGGGTGGCCCAGCACGCCTCCCTGTGGCACGTCACACCCACTACCCGTCTGACCGCTGAGGCCTGGCCTGTGGGGTGGAGGGGCGTTCACATGAATGCTGCTGAATCAGCCTTCATGAATATTATTCATGAGCTGTGCAGTACAGAGGTAGCAGTAGCTTGTATCTAATGTATCCAACAGTAGTTGCTCTGTGCACATCATGTGATCAAATTAATACAATATATAGACCTTGGCAAGTTTTGAATAGCAAACATATAAATGGATGAAGTGGTTAAAATTATTTTGCTGCTCTGTTAACTACCGCACTTTTGCTGGGGACCCCCTGGAACCCCCTCAAGGACCCTTGGGTCCGGGGATCGGACTGCATTTTGAGAACCGATGCATTAGGCTGGCTGTGTTTCAGACTTTCAGTGAACTTCCTGCTTCTGTCACAAAATCTTGTGTTGCACACTGTTATACTATAGTTCGTTCCACATAGGTTTGGGGAAGAGTTTGTACCACATTGAGCGACATAATTGGTCTCTACTTATTAAGCTCCGGCTTAAATACAGTATGTGTATAATGTTTTAACAAATAACACATTTTTATAGACCTACATAGTAATTATAATGATATATGGATCTTATGTTCTTTCATTAGGAATATATGGCCAAATACTGTCTTGTTTTTTGAGGTGAGATTTGGCGTATTTCTCTTGCCAAATTTGGCTTGTTTTGGGCTCTTTCATTTTTTTATTACATTTTTTAGATTTGGCTTATTTTTTCCGCCAGATTTGGCATGTTTTTGGAGGTGGGTTGGCTTATTTCTCTCACGGGAGTTGGCAACACTGCCGACTGGAGGTGGGTGCCCCCTTGGGAGGAAAGTATGACCATGGCGGCCTTCCTCGATTGTGTTCACCCGCACCTAGCCACTGCCAGGGCCTTCCTTAGGTTTGGATCACATTTCACTGTATGTCGTGGCTGTCTCTCATCTCCATATTTTAACTTTTTGTGTTTTTTCCTAAATGAATGCCCTACTTAACCACACTACAGACGCAAAGTGGCAGATTCACAAGCTGGAAATGCTGTGCGAATGTTTTGAGCTTGTAGATCTGCTTTGCTAGTTTTGAATTTGAATCCTGTAACATAACAGTTTTGATGTATGAGGTTTCCACCCGGCAGATATGCAAATATACAAAGGACTGCAGATCTTCCAGTAGACTCGAGTTTGATGAGAGATTACAGTGTGTTTTCGACTACTTAATAAAAGCAACACACAAACACACACACACACACACACACACACACACACACACACACACACACACACACACACACACACACACACACACACACACACACACACACACACACACACACACACACACACACACCACGTGGACAGTTGGTTTCACTTCACTTTTTTAGTTTCTGATCGTGCGGAAAACCACTAGGCTTTGAGCTCATTGGGCAACGTCAAATGAAAACTGGCGTCTTCATTCGCCGCTCTACTTCCTGTTCAGGAAGACAGACCATCAGCAGACGCTGAGCGAGACAGACAGACAGACAGTCTGTCTACGTGTGGCTCACTGCTCACACAAACATCATGGCTCTATGATACAACACAACTCTTACCAAATGGAAGAAGCGTAACTGGAAGCTTCTTAATTCTGGTCATTCTTTATTAGCCGAATAAACCAAGGATTAAACATATATTTGCTATCTGTGGATTATTTTGTTGGATTAACCCTTTTTCTTTGGACGGAAATTACTTTTGTGACATTTTCTTCCACATTGTGTGACACGCATGTGTGCTGAAGAGCGCTCTCAAGCATGGACGGTCCACACGCCAAGTCCTGTCCGATCGTTTGTACCGCAGTGACTTTACATTTAGCATATTTTGGGGTGCATTTCTTTCTTTTTTTCTTTTAGCTTTTATTGACGGTGACAGTGGAGAGAGTAGACATTCAGCAAATGCTCCGGCCAGCCAGGAGGAATCGAACCCGGGGTCTCTTGTGGTTTTACGCACCCTAACCGCCCAGCGTGTACGTGTGGACCTGATCATCCTCGCGTGGGGGGGGGGGGGGGGGGGATAAGCTGCGTGATAAGAGTCACAAACATGAGCTATCAGAGGAGCCCTCCGGGGGACTGTTCCACGTGCCGCGGTGGAGCTGTCACTGAGCCCGCCGGCCGTACGCCTCGACCCGGCGAGCATGGCGCCTGGTGCCGCTGTCGCCACGACACCAATCCCTGGCTGGTGTTCCGCTCCTCGTCCCAGGGCGCTGCTGCTGCTCCGTTGCCACCGCGGGCGTTGGACGGCTACCGGTGGTGCACATCTGTGTCACTGCCGGTGGCACCCTGGGTTGTGCAGAGGCCGTCGCAACCATTGGACCGATGGAGGACATCTGGTACTGGCGTGCTGCCACCACACTCATCTGCCCCCTCGCCGCCCGAGGGCAAAGGTCAGCGAAGCGCCACTATGGAAGCCCCAGAGGCCTTTCAGGAGAGGCTGCGCAGCCTGCCGAGGAGGTTCACCACCTCTCCTCCAGGGGGAGATCCGGGGGGAGGAGGACCCTCTCTGGGGGAGCAGTCGAGGCGCCCGGTCCGGCCCGCGCCCTTCCTGCGCTCGCTGTCGGAGCCATTGGCGGCCAACGAGGAGGTGGGGTTAGACCACCGCGCCCCACTGGGTGGCGGGCCATTCATCTCCAACACGCTGTCGTCGTGGCACCCCCAGAGGCGTGGCCTAACCCCGCGTCTCAGTGTGTGGGCGGAGCCGCCCGGTCCTGATCGTGTGCTGTCTGGTAATATTAGCGCTTAAAACCCTGTACCCTGTTGAGTGGAGTTCCTCAGGGCTCTATGACTATGCCTTCTGTTTTCACTAAACATTAGACATCTATTTTCTTCAGTGGGTTCCCCACAATACGGATGCTGTGTGTAATAATCTTGTGATGTGTCTGACGTTGATGACATGATCAGACAGACGCTCTCCTTTTGTATCCGTTCTTTATTTACACCCAGTGGGGGAAAGTAACTATATTGATTTACTCAAGTACTGTACTTGAGTACGTTTACTTTACTTGAGTATTTCCATTTTATAATACTTCATACATCTACTCCATTATGCCCAGGACGGAGATTAATCAAAAGACGGAACATTACTCGTTTGATAACAGAGCACACCAGTCTACATCCTGGGAGCGTGTATTGATAACAGAGCGCACCAGTCTACATCCTGGGAGCGTGTATTGATAACGGAGCGCACCAGTCTACAGCCTGGGAGCGTGTATTGATAACAGAGCGCACCAGTCTACATCCTGGGAGCGTGTATTGATAACAGAGCGCACCAGTCTACATCCTGGGAGCGTGTATTGATAACAGAGCGCACCAGTCTACAGCCAGGGAGCGTGTATTGATAACAGAGCGCACCAGTCTACAGCCTGGGAGCGTGTATTGATAACAGAGCGCACCAGTCTACAGCCTGGGAGTGTGTATTGATAACAGAGCGCACCAGTCTACAGCCTGGGAGCGTGTATTGATAACAGAGCGCACCAGTCTACAGCCTGGGAGCGTGTATTGATAACAGAGCGCACCAGTCTACAGCCTGGGAGCGTGTATTGATAACAGAGTGCACCAGTCTACAGCCTGGGAGAGTTTATTGATAACGGAGCGCACCAGTCTACAGCCTGGGAGCGTGTATTGATAACGGAGCGCACCAGTCTACAGCCTGGGAGCGTGTATTGATAACGGAGCGCACCAGTCTACAGCCTGGGAGCGTTTATTGATAACAGAGCGCACCAGTCTACAGCCTGGGAGCGTTTATTGATAACGGAGCGCACCAGTCTACAGCCTGGGAGCGTGTATTGGGCAACATTGCGGTTGGGCGGTCATCCAAAGTGTTCCCCCTCCATTTTATTGGATGGGATTAAAAATCTAAAAACGCGACTAACTCTGAATCTATTCTAAATCAATGATTGAAATTCATCAATTAAATCCTATTTTAGGCGTCAGTTTAAAAAACAGCCCTAAAAAAACAAAAACAAAAAAGCACTAAAAGCACTATTTGATTGGGTTGTTGCATTGTTACATTGTGCAGTAGATCAGAGCTTGTAGATGGGTTAGTTTCACCATGTGTTCTCCCCACAATAGGGACTAGTGTTCAAGTTCAACAAGGTAGCCGTGTTTGTTTATTTACTGGGAACAGACTTTTGAATCAATCATTCATTCAATCAATTAGGGCTGGATACTTAGAACCAATAGCCAACTTACGTAATCTTTGAGAGTCGAGAAGCAGTTTATTGTTCTTATATAATTATCAACAAATCAACATTAATAAATTCTAATAGATATGACTAACATTTTAATCAATCAATCACATTCTATTACAATTAAACGTGAACATGAGGTTAAATTGTTGTAGGTCCTCACTGTTGCACTTTAAGAAATGTAAAGTAAGGCAGAGAAAAACGAGAGGTTATAAGCCCAGCTTGCTTTTCAAGCAGCTGGCAAAAATAACATGGGGAAAAAGAAAGGAACACATAAAACGCATAGAAATAGCACAAAACCACTGTGCTTATATAATACGCTACTGTAACACACTGAGGTTAAGACTAAATCAAATTTACTGGTTTGTCTGTTAAGTTCTAAGAAACATTTAATCTGATGTCCTGACTGCTCTTATATGAGCTCGCTACTGTGTGTGTGTGTGTGTGTGTGTGTGTGTGTGTGTGTGTGTGTGTGTGTGTGTGTGTGTGTGTGTGTGTGTGTGTGTGTGTGTGTGTGTGTGTGTGTGTGTGTGTGTGTGTGTGTGTGTGTGTGTGTGTGTGTGTGTGTGTGTGTGTGTGTGTGTGAGACTGATGGTAACAGATGAGTCATGGTTGTGTCACATCTTCCGGACGTCTGTCTGAGTGTCTGTCTGATGATTAAACATCATATTTTAGGAGCAGTCATCATAGTTGAGTGGCTGGAGAGGCCGGCTGGGAAACGGAAGGTCACCAGTTTGACCCCCAGTCCTATGTGGCCAAGTGTCCCTGAGCAAGACACTTTACCCGGCCCCAACTGGACTGGAATAGGAAGACTCATTTGATTGGCAACCATTCAAAACACAGTAACGCCACTAAATGTGCTGAAATTGGTAAAATACCAATAAATCCGAAGCTTGTTTCCATTGTTGTCCCTTGTTTAAATTGTACCAACTTAAAACCTATATATAGGTGACCGGAGTCCCCCAGGGGTTTATGCTAGGCCCCATAACATTCACCTCTTTACCGTTGTGATATTGACTTGTGTGTTAGTGTTTGTATGTGGTAGGTTCACAATGGAAATAAGGCCTTGGTTTTATTATAGAGGGTATACGCTTGCATAAATGAGTGGAAAATCAAGCGACAGAGTGAGTTTAATGTTGTTTAAACAACATTAGGAAGCAAGCCCAAATGAGCAACTACACTTTAGAAACAAACAACCCCCCCAACCCGAAACTACCAATGTTTACAAGCAACTTTATAGAAAAACAGGCTCAAAGTAGCTTATTATCAGTGGACATGGCAACACTAATTTCGTTGTGTTGCTTGTAGTGTTGTGTTAAGAGGGACTATACTCAGTTTGAATACACACACACACACACACACGCACGCACGCACGCACGCACACACACACTGAAACTGTTTCATTAATTTGTTGTTAATGAAACAATGTGTTAATTACGGCAGGCTTCATGCACAAGTACGTGTGTGTGTGTGTGTGTGTGTGTGTGTGTGTGTGTGTGTGTGTGTGTGTGTGTGTGTGTGTGTGTGTGTGTGTGTGTGTGTGTGTGTGTGTGTGTGTGTGTGTGTGTGTGTGTGTGTGTGTGTGTGTGTGTGTGTGTGTGTGTGTGTGTGTGTGTGTGTGTGTGTGTGTTGGCTGTGTGTGTGTTGGCTGCAGGCCACTGCTAACTTCCACTGGCTGACAGCGTGCGTGTGACGGTTGCGGTGTCTTTTTGTATGTAAATAGAGTGTATATGTGAATGGACACAGCAGCAGGCAGCCCCACAGACCAGCCTCATTAACCTTTGGCTGTGCACACACACACACACGCACGCACGCACGCACTCTCCCTTCATGCCTGCCTGGGAAAATCTGCTCTCCCACTACTCTAGACATCTGCTCAGTGCAGGTCTTACAAAGGCGTGTGTGTGTGTGTGTGTGTGTGTGTGTGTGTGTGTGTGTGTGTGTGTGTGTGTGTGTGTGTGTGTGTGTGTGTGTGTGTGTGTGTGTGTGTGTGTGTGTGTGTGTGTGTGTGTGTGTGTGTGTGTGTGTGTGTGTGTGTGTGTGTGTGTGTGTGTGTGTGTGAGATATACTTGTGAGGGCAAAATGTCCAGTATAATTTTAGAAATAGGCACTGTGAGAAGTTGTCCTGGTCCTCATGGGATTTTATTTTTATTTCGAGGTCAGGCCTAAATGGGTTAAACCACTGTATTATGTCATGATCACATCCACACCGAATGCAAATATTGCATGGTAATAAAGCCAGTTGAATTAATAATTGAAACAAGGTTTATTTTTCATCACCAAATGAATGGTTTCATGTGAAACATTCACTGACACATTGATAATGTATTAGTCACACTGTCACACAGCTCCCAGTGTGTGAAGACATCTACGAGTTAGGGTTAGGGTTAGGGTTAACTTGACACATTGATAATGTATTAGTCACACTGTCACACAGCTCCCAGCGTGTGAAGACATCTACGAGTTAGGGTTAGATTTAGGGCTCAAGGTTGGACTTATGTCTGATTTATACTTTAGTTGCCTGTCGATGTCATCATGACTCATGAACCAATAATAGTGCATGTATAAAGACACGTTGTGAGCTTGCAGATTGTGTGTGTGTCTGTCTGTCTGTCTGTCGGTCTGTGTTTGTGCGTGTGTGTGTGTGCGTTTAATTGCATGCGTACTTCCCTGTCAGCCAGTGGAAGTTAGCAGTGGCCTGCAGCCAACACACACACACACACACACACACACACACACACACACACACACACACACACACACACACACACACACACACACACACACACACACACACACACAGAGCTAATTGTAGTTGTTTTGTCTGAAGCGTTGCTCAAAACGGCCTCATAGAAGTGTTTAATAGTAATTATTTTAATTCTAATAACAACGTGGATACGTGTGCAGCCGTGCACGTTCTGCATAATTGTGCGGCAGAAAGCCAGGTTAGGTAAAAGGTGGAACAGTAAACAGGAAATCATGCTGTTTACATTTTTAATATCCTGGATTACAAGAATCACGATGTTGTGAAGTGATGCGAGACTGTGTTCTACCCATTTTTATGGGTCACGACTCACAAGTAAATTTCCCTTCATTATTTTGTTTCTTACATTTTCTTTTCAATGAACATATTATTATTATTATTATTATTATTATTATTATTATTATTATTATTATTATTATTATTATTATTATTATTATTATTATTATTATTATTAGCTGTGCCCTGGGCTGGCTCCCACAGTGTCAGTTTGCCTGCCACCAGTTTTGAGGAGGCCTATAACACAGTGTCCAGGCAGCCTCATCATTCTCTCTCTGACCTCGTCTGTGACCTGTGGGAGGCCCCCGTAAAGGTCCATGTTTCTGATGTGGTCCGCCCATGTGACAACTAGGGCCATTCATAGCATTGTTGTGTAGACGCCATCCAGGGCCTTTTCTGTTGTGCCGTGAGGGTCCATGTCTGTCTCGACATGTCCCAGTACTGACGCCACTGTACCCACAAACAGCCGCTCCTTGAGGCCATCTCCAATGTCCGATTTCCACTCTCTCCTCATCCCTTGAAAGGCATTGAGGGGCGAGTGGAGTGCCCTCCGGCCCTTCAGATCCTGTTCCGTTAAAGCAGGCCAACCACCCAAATATTTGAAGTCCTCGACTATCTCGAGCGCGTCCTACGTCTTGAATGCCATTACTTATTCTTCTTGGCATTGAGCTTGATATGATATGATATGATATGATATGAGGACGATCTTCCTGCTTTACATTTCTACTGCCTGTAGTAGTTCTCATCCTTTTCTCTGCTGTGTCCAAGGCTATTATGTAATAATTGTGACACTCCTCCACTACCTCCCTGCCACTGATAGTGTCTCAGGGCAATGAGGGCATGGTCCATTGCTACAATAAACAGGAAGGGGGCCAGGGGGGGTATTCCATCATATGAACCATCTTCTCAGGGACAGGGACTAAGTGTAGCCCGGGGAATGTTCATTAGTTTCCCTCGCTTATATGTCGTCAACAGCTTTTTGGAAGTCGATGAAGGTGATCACCACTGACGGGTTCCACTCCCTGACACCTTCCAGTATCCTCCCTCAGAACCACAAGATTAAATGTTGTCACTGCCGTATAGCTTAGTATCTCCCTAGTTTAACTTTATATGTTATGTTTATGTCACTGTTATGATTTGGACATACATGTGTGAGGTTTTCACCCCACAGCAATAATATAGTCTATTGTGGATTTGCACGCATGCACACAAGTGTGTAGACAGTGAGGTAAGCACTAACAATAAATACAGTTTCATGTTACAACTTACAAGTTGTGCTCTATTCATAGATCCGTATTAAATCACAGTCATTCAACTCCTTCGGCCATAACTACATCCATCACCATCACTCTCTCTCTCTGCTGTATGAGCTCGCACGCCCGACTCTACAGTAACTAGGGTCTAAAATAGTGTGTACACACTGCTGATCCTAGATCAGTTATGCGAGCAGGCAGGTAGGTCACTGACAGGAAACCAAACATCTGCAACGCTACACTGATGTCTGGGAGAGATGTATGTATGTCTCTCTTTCTCTCTAAATTCCTCTCTGTCTCTCTGTCTCCTTAACTATATCTCTCCTCTATCTGTCTCTCCTATCTCTCTTATCTCTCTCTCTCTCTCTCTCTCTCTCTCTCTCTCTCTCTCTCTCTCTCTCTCTCTCTCTCTCTCTCTCTCTCCCTCCCTCTATCTCTCATGGTAAAGCAAGCTGGTGATGTCAGTGTTGTCAAGTGGGACATGCTGTGTTATTTACCGGTCGTCATGGAGACCGGCCTCGCTGCCGCTACACAGATATACAATGTAGGTCACCAGGGGTGGGGGGTGTGGGAATGCTCCCGTGCGTGCGTGCGTGCGTGCGTGTGTGTGTGTTGAATACAAAGCGACCTGTGTGTTGTCACCCAGGGCGTGGAGCCGTGGCCACACCTACACCTGGCTGTTGTCGTGGCAATAAGACAATAAGTTATGAAGCAACTTCCACCTGACTTTCTGTTTATCGTCTCTTTATTTAATACTCATCATATTATGGGATGCAACTGTCCATCCATTGTTATATATTATTCCATCCATGACTTTTCCATTAATTGAATAATCAGGAAGCATGCTTTTGGGCGGCTGTGGCTCAGGAGGTAGAGCGGGTCGGCGGTTCGAATCCCGGCTCCTCCTATCCACATGTCGAAGTGTCCTTGGGCAAGACACTGAACCCTACATTGCCTCCAATGAGTTGGTCGGTGTGAGCTTGCCACCATTGGTGTGTGAATGTGGGAAGTGAGGACGCTGGCGTCGACTGTTCGCCGCTTCACCTCCCAACGTATGAATGAATGAACCATTGTAAAGCGCTTTGAGCACTTGGAAAAGCGCTATAAAAATGCAATTAATTATTCAAATATACCGTCGTTGTCGGGCAGAGACCTCTTGTATACATATTTTAACCTTTGGGGTTTCTTTGTTAAATGAACCCCTACTTGATCTGATCACACCACAGTGTTGTTAATTGGACACCCTACTTGATCTGATCACACCACAGTGTTGTTAATTGGACACCCTACTTGATCTGATCACACCACAGTGTTGTTAATTGGACACCCTACTTGATCTGATCACACCACAGTGTTGTTAATTGGACACCCTACTTGATCTGATCACACCACAGTGTTGTTAATTGGACACCCTACTTGATCTGATCACACCACAGTGTTGTTAATTGGACACCCTACTTGATCTGATCACACCACAGTGTTGTTAATTGGACACCCTACTTGATCTGATCACACCACAGTGTTGTTAATTGGACACCCTACTTGATCTGATCACACCACAGTGTTGTTAATTGGACACCCTACTTGATCTGATCACACCACAGTGTTGTTAAATGAACGCCCTACTTGATCTGATCACCACAGTGTTGTTAATTGGACACCCTACTTGATCTGATCACACCACAGTGTTGTTAAATGAACGACCTACTTGATCTGATCACACCACAGTGTTGTTAAATGAACCCCTACTTGATCTGATCACACCACAGTGTTGTTAAATGAACCCCTACTTGATCTGATCACACCACAGTGTTGTTAAATGAACCCCTACTTGATCTGATCACACCACAGTGTTGTTAGATGAACTGAACTGATCACACCACAGTGTTGTTAGATGAACGCCTACTTGATCTGATCACACCACAGTGTTGTTAAATGAACTGAACTGATCACACCACAGTGTTGTTAGATGAACGCCTACTTGATCTGATCACACCACAGTGTTGTTAAATGAACCCCTACTTGATCTGATCACACCACAGTGTTGTTAAATGAACCCCTACTTGATCTGATCACACCACAGTGTTGTTAAATGAACTGATCACACCACAGTGTTGTTAAATGAACTGATCACACCACAGTGTTAAATGAACGCCCTACTTGATCTGATCACACCACAGTGTTGTTAATTGGACACCCTACTTGATCTGATCACACCACAGTGTTGTTAGATGAACTGAACTGATCACACCACAGTGTTGTTAGATGAACGCCTACTTGATCTGATCACACCACAGTGTTAAATGAACTGATCTGATCACACCACAGTGTTAAATGAACTGATCTGATCACACCACAGTGTTGTTAAATGAACTGATCACACCACAGTGTTAAATGAACTGATCTGATCACACCACAGTGTTGTTAAATGATCTGATCACACCACAGTGTTGTTAAATGAACCCCTAGTTGATCTGATCACACCACAGTGTTGTTAAATGAACCCCTAGTTGATCTGATCACACCACAGTGTTGTTAAATGAACCCCTAGTTGATCTGATCACACCACAGTGTTGTTAAATGAACCCCTAGTTGATCTGATCACACCACAGTGTTGTTAAATGAACCCCTAGTTGATCTGATCACACCACAGTGTTGTTAAATGAACCCCTAGTTGATCTGATCACACCACAGTGTTGTTAAATGAACCCCTAGTTGATCTGATCACACCACAGTGTTGTTAAATGAACCCCTACTTGATCTGATCACACCACAGTGTTGTTAAATGAACCCCTAGTTGATCTGATCACACCACAGTGTTGTTAAATGAACCCCTAGTTGATCTGATCACACCACAGTGTTGTTAAATGAACCCCTACTTGATCTGATCACACCACAGTGTTGTTAAATGAACCCCTAGTTGATCTGATCACACCACAGTGTTGTTAAATGAACCCCTAGTTGATCTGATCACACCACAGTGTTGTTAAATGAACCCCTAGTTGATCTGATCACACCACAGTGTTGTTAAATTAACCCCTAGTTGATCTGATCACACCACAGTGTTGTTAAATTAACCCCTAGTTGATCTGATCACACCACAGTGTTGTTAAATGAACCCCTAGTTGATCTGATCACACCACAGTGTTGTTAAATGAACCCCTAGTTGATCTGATCACACCACAGTGTTGTTAAATGAACCCCTAGTTGATCTGATCACACCACAGTGTTGTTAAATGAACCCCTAGTTGATCTGATCACACCACAGTGTTGTTAAATGAACCCCTAGTTGATCTGGTCACACCACAGTGTTGTTAAATGAACCCCTAGTTGATCTGATCACACCACAGTGTTGTTAAATGAACCCCTAGTTGATCTGATCACACCACAGTGTTGTTAAATGAACCCCTAGTTGATCTGATCACACCACAGTGTTGTTAAATGAACCCCTAGTTGATCTGATCACACCACAGTGTTGTTAAATGAACCCCTACTTGATCTGATCACACCACAGTGTTGTTAAATGAACCCCTAGTTGATCTGATCACACCACAGTGTTGTTAAATGAACCCCTAGTTGATCTGATCACACCACAGTGTTGTTAAATGAACCCCTACTTGATCTGATCACACCACAGTGTTGTTAAATGAACCCCTAGTTGATCTGATCACACCACAGTGTTGTTAAATGAACCCCTAGTTGATCTGATCACACCACAGTGTTGTTAAATTAACCCCTAGTTGATCTGATCACACCACAGTGTTGTTAAATTAACCCCTAGTTGATCTGATCACACCACAGTGTTGTTAAATTAACCCCTAGTTGATCTGATCACACCACAGTGTTGTTAAATGAACCCCTAGTTGATCTGATCACACCACAGTGTTGTTAAATGAACCCCTAGTTGATCTGATCACACCACAGTGTTGTTAAATGAACCCCTAGTTGATCTGATCACACCACAGTGTTGTTAAATGAACCCCTAGTTGATCTGATCACACCACAGTGTTGTTAAATGAACCCCTACTTGATCTGATCACACCACAGTGTTGTTAAATGAACCCCTAGTTGATCTGATCACACCACAGTGTTGTTAAATGAACCCCTACTTGATCTGATCACACCACAGTGTTGTTAAATGAACCCCTAGTTGATCTGATCACACCACAGTGTTGTTAAATGAACCCCTAGTTGATCTGATCACACCACAGTGTTGTTAAATGAACCCCTAGTTGATCTGATCACACCACAGTGTTGTTAAATGAACCCCTAGTTGATCTGATCACACCACAGTGTTGTTAAATGAACCCCTAGTTGATCTGATCACACCACAGTGTTGTTAAATGATCTGATCACACCACAGTGTGTTAAATGAACTACTTGATCTGATCACACCACAGTGTTGTTAAATGAACCCCTAGTTGATCTGATCACACCACAGTGTTGTTAAATGAACCCCTAGTTGATCTGATCACACCACAGTGTTGTTAAATGATCTGATCACACCACAGTGTGTTAAATGAACTACTTGATCTGATCACACCACAGTGTTGTTAAATGAACCCCTAGTTGATCTGATCACACCACAGTGTTGTTAAATGAACCTAGTTGATCTGATCACACCACAGTGTTGTTAAATGATCTGATCTGATCACACCACAGTGTTGTTAAATGATCTGATCTGATCACACCACAGTGTTGTTAAATGAACCCCTACTGATCTGATCACACCACAGTGTTGTTAAATGAACCCCTACTGATCTGATCACACCACAGTGTTGTTAAATGAACCCCTAATGATCTGATCACACCACAGTGTTGTTAAATGAACCCCTAGTTGATCTGATCACACCACAGTGTTGTTAAATGAACCCCTACTTGATCTGATCACACCACAGTGTTGTTAAATGAACCCCTACTGATCTGATCACACCACGGTGTTGTTAAATGAACCCCTAGTTGATCTGATCACACCACAGTGTTGTTAAATGAACCCCTACTGATCTGATCACACCACAGTGTTGTTAAATGAACCCCTACTGATCTGATCACACCACAGTGTTGTTAAATGAACCCCTACTTGATCTGATCACACCACAGTGTTGTTAAATGAACCCCTAATGATCTGATCACACCACAGTGTTGTTAAATGAACCCCTAATGATCTGATCACACCACAGTGTTGTTAAATGAACCCCTAATGATCTGATCACACCACAGTGTTGTTAAATGAACCCCTAATGATCTGATCACACCACAGTGTTGTTAAATGAACCCCTAATGATCTGATCACACCACAGTGATCTGATCACACCACAGTGTGACACGAAAGCCTCAAAAGTAGCAGACCTACAATCGGTGCATTTCGAGCTTGTCGATCTGCGGCTTTTACAATTTTCTTATTTGAATCCTGAAAAGTAACAGTTTTGGACATATGCTGTAATAATTAACGGTAAATAAGTACAATCTAAAAAAGATAATATTAATCAAAGCCGGATCCAACCCTATAAACCCTGTCCGAATCTTCCCTGCAACATCTGGGACAACACTCCTCCACACTCTCCTGGCTCCCAAACTGTGGAACAAGCTCCCCAGTGCAGTTAGAACTGCAGACTCAGTCATGTTCTGCCCTAATGTGATGAAGATGCACCTCTTCAGACTCCACCTTAGCCCGTAGCGCTTGACCTAGTTATGACGACCACGAAGCCCCATGCAAATGTTATTTAGATAGCATGTTATGACCTAGTTATGACCTAGTTATGATGACCACGAAGCCCCATGCAAATGTTATTTAGATAGCATGTTATGTAGACAGATGCCATGTTCCTTTGCTTGCGTCATATAGCTTGTATAGTTCAAACTTTCAAGGTACAAATTTTAATGTTTTTATATTATATTGTTTAATAGTACATACAATTTATATAGCGCTTTTCTGAGTACTCAAAGTCGCTTTACAAAACGGCAACAACATACATTTAGACTTATGATTCTTGGTTCTTGGTTTAGCTACGATTCTAGATTACTGAGGCACTAGGCTGTCTCTCTGCGTTTAATGTATGAGTTAATAGAGAGTGCTGGATAAATGCCTCAATTGTAAATTGCAAATGGACTGACTAGTATGTATGTAAATATCAGAAGTTGCCCCTTATCTGTTGCCACGTCAGTTCCTGGATTTTGAGGAACGCGTACAGTAGTTCCATATTATGAATTATGTTACAAACACAAGAGGAACACACCACTTCAGCTTTTTACATCATCATACTATAATTAACTCAGTGTCTGAATGTCTGTCAGAAACACTGCCGTATCTCCTCACCGCCTGCACCAATCGCTCCCACTTTTCACACAGGCATTGACCATAATAATATGGAGGTCTTAACGAAGCCCTTTTTCCAATTTAACAAATTATAAATTAATAATGAATTTATTAGTGAATTAAAAATGCACCCAGGGCGCAGTACCTGGGGGGGGGGGGGGCAATATCTCACAACGGGTAAGGGCTAGTTCAAATAATGATGTGATCATTGTGTGTGCGTGCGTGCGTGCGTGCGTGCGTGCGTGTGTGCGTGCGTGCGTGCATTTATGTGGGTGAAACGTCACCCAGACAGACAGCTGTGTGCTTCAGCCCCCCCCCCCCCCCCCCCCCCCCCTAAAAAAAAGCATTCCATACACTGGCGTCGGGTTACTGGGCATAGAACCCTCAACCTCTGCCTGGCTCAAGGAGATTCCACTCGTGCCAAGTGGGCCATGTGCTGTGACCTCTGGTCTCGTAGGGGTTATAGATATTTGATGGTATGGTCGTAGTGAGAGAAATAATCACGGCTTTCATTATTACTCATGCGCTTATTCCACAGCATTTATTTTGCTTCCCTTCAAAACACAAGTAATACAGTTGCGAAATAATGCAGCCATATAATACATACAACATAATAAATAAAAAACACTGACTTGTGAAAAGTATTATCAAGCACTTGTGACTAAATCATAACTACAGTGGATCCATTTGTGTCCATTTCCTGACAGTAACAGATACAGAGACGATATGCTCTGGCTTCAGGTCTTTTAAACACAAGAGTTTTTGTTTTACTCCTCCACCATTTTAAAGCCCTGCGGAGGGTAATTAACAGTGTCTAATTACCAGTGTTAATTGGCAGATGGTCACAGGCTGGTTATAGACCATTAATTAGCATTTAAAAGGTAAGATTTGAGAGAGAAGAACACAGTCCACATTGTGCCACCTGCTGACGGGTGTGGGTGTGTGTGTGTGTGTGTGTGTGTGTGTGTGTGTGTGTGTGTGTGTGTGTGTGTGTGTGTGTGTGTGTGTGTGTGTGTGTGTGTGTGTGTGTGTGTGTGTGTGTGTGTGTGTGTGTGTGTGTGTGTGTGTGTGTGTGTGTGTGTGAGAGAAGGCTGTTCAGTGTATCTCTCTCTCATTCATGTGGTAAATAAAGAGCAGCCTATATTGCAAGCTTGTAGAGCTGCCATTTTCACTACTTCTTTTATAAATTGTTGTTGATGTTAATTACCGCGTAATTAAGCGTACTCGTGGCACACATTTTAAATAATTGTGAACAATTTTACCATTTAGCATAAACTCTTTATCAGAGCGACTTACAATAAGAAAGGTAAACACATACATCAAATACAGAGAGACAGTGCAGTGTAGTCCCTCAGTAAACTCGGCTATTGTAAATCGGCCCACGCAAACTACTAGTGGTTTACTTTAAATAGCATTATTTCTAGATCTTTACATTGCGGAATGTGGACAGTGCATCTCCAGGTGGTCTCTCGTCTAGTAGCATCGTTGCACCTGTGCAGAGCTGGATGTGTTCAACACATGGTGTCTGGTGAACTCCGAACACAATATTATAACAATAAAAAAACACTAAATACCTTTTTAACTCTTTTCTGTGTGCGGACAAAAGGCATTGTGGCAACATGAGGCATCTTTGGCTTTTATTTCTGGGTGTGCATTTCACGGCTATGAAACGTAAGCCTCGTTGCAAGGTGTTCTGGGATGATAACACAGCAGACACATCGCTCCCTCTCGCCACGTCAGTCTGTGTGTCGGGAAGGAAATAAGCACCGTTGCCAGGTTTCCTGGGAGAAACAAGCAAATGGGGACTTTGAAAACGAGCCCCAAAAAGAAGAGGCTAGGCCGGGGCAGGTGGTTTAGCAGTGGTTCTTTTCATGTCAGGGACACCCACATTAATTTGTATTTGGTGACGGACCCCCTCATCTGAAAACATGTTGTACCAGTGACCCTCATACAAGATTTGTGTGGTTAAAGGAGTAGATCACCCAAGAAAATACCTAATTTGTATCAATTACAGTTATTACACATCCCATGAAGCCATGAATTCATTGGGATTGTTTTGTTCTTGACGCATTCTTGAGGCAATCATTTGATGACCGGGTCAATAGGAGACTCCGCCACCGCCAGTCATCAAATTACATTATTATCTACAAGCTTGCAACACGTCACACCTCCACTGGTTGTGTGCTTGTAGATCTGTTATTTTCAAGCAGCCAATGTATATAGGGTTAAAGTGGTTAAAACTGAAGCAAGCCCCCAAGTTCACTTTAGAAACAAGCCCCAAAGTTCACTTTAGAAACAAGCCCTTCCAAAACAACAAGTTCACTTTAGAAACAAGCCCCTCCAAAACAACCACCCATATTTACAAGCGGCTTTACTGAAAAACGAGCCCGCAGTCGCTTATAATAAGCGGACATGGCAACCCTGCGGATAAGATGGGATAGTGGTTTGACTGGGACAGATAACCAGTAAGATTCGTGTGTGTGTGTGTGTGTGTGTGTGTGTGTGTGTGTGTGTGTGTGTGTGTGTGTGTGTGTGTGTGTGTGTGTGTGTGTGTGTGTGTGTGTGTGTGTGTGTGTGTGTGTGTGTGTGTGTGTGTGTGTGTGTGTGTACTGGAGCCAGAGGAAGCATGCATGTTAATGAGTCATGGGGGGAGGGGTCAGTGATTAACCCATTAAGAACCTGAGGCCGATTCTACAACAGTTTTCTGAAAAACGTATGTTAGGACTCTCAAAATATTTTTTCCCAGAAGCAAATATTTTAGTTAACATAATTATATTCACTTTAAAAACTGTCAAGATTTGTTTTTATATAGCAGCAATACAGCATTTGTTTTAGCAAGGCAGAGACAACCTACTACTATGGGTGGAAACCTTATATGTCCAAAACTGTAACTTTTCAGGAATAGTCCAGA
The DNA here is from genome assembly GCF_951216825.1 of Electrona antarctica. Taxonomy (NCBI): domain Eukaryota; kingdom Metazoa; phylum Chordata; class Actinopteri; order Myctophiformes; family Myctophidae; genus Electrona; species Electrona antarctica. The sequence continues at coordinate 25,707,564 of NC_136800.1, read as the reverse complement.
AAATAGCAGAACAATTGCTTTTATACAAGCTAAACAAACGCGTCGCATTGCAGCGTGTTTTGAGCTTGTTAGATCGGCTTCTTCTACTTTTGTGTGAGGTCGTAGAATGACGAACTAGGGCATTAAACACACAGAGATGAGAGGCTTCTGCCCGACGATCAATTCATGTTTTTGATTATTCTAATTATGACGAAGCCTGTTTTTGTTTTGTTTTCATAATTAATTTACATATTCTATTCTCTGTCTGTCTATGGCATAGCCTATACCCTATAGGCACGTTGACAAACACATCTCGCAATATTGGCGTGTGAATATCCACCATTAACACCAAGCTGTTTTTCTACACACCACAGTAAACGCCTCTTCTCTCTGTGTGTGTGTGTGTGTGTGTGTGTGTGTGTGTGTGTGTGTGTGTGTGTGTGTGTGTGTGTGTGTGTGTGTGTGTGTGTGTGTGTGTGTGTGTGTGTGTGTGTGTGTGTGTGTGTGTGTGTGTGTGTGTGTGTGTGTGTAAAATACATTGAGTGTGTCTCAATACGTTGTGTGTTTATGCGCTGCATGTGGCCTTGCGGAATCAGAGGTGTGATGTTGTTTCACAACGGTGTCTGCATTTGACAGCAGTGGTTGCTACATTCTATAGCATATCTGTCGGCTGGAAAATATTGTGATATTTAGTCGACTAAAGGTGGCCTTACACTAGCCGATTTTTTTCAATCTGAAATCTGATAGCACCACACACTACAGGATAATCGGAGCGGGGCAGAGAAAATATCAAACATTCTTGATGTTGATCGGGCCGATCCCGGTCGCGCTTTGAGCGGTCGGGCACCCCCCGAGCGTCAAAAATGCCCGATTATCATGTAAGGCCACCTTAAAACTAAAATTTGAACTAAAATATGACATTTTATTCAAAAGACCATTGACCAAACTAAACTAAATTGTCTGCTCTCTGCCAATTCAAAAGGCAAATTTGTTGTCAAAATGAACACGCCAATTGAAAAGGCATGTGGACACCTACAGTATGTGAACATAGCTCTTCCTGCTCCTGATGAGCAGCTTGGTACCAGAGCATGGCTTTCTCTGCTGTCATGTGAATGGGCCACGGTAATGCACAAGTGCGTTGGAGAAAAGTGCTATGAAAAATGCACCGTTTGCCAAGAATCTTGGAGTCTTCTATTGAGGTCTTTTGAAGTGTGTGTCGTCCGAAACATGCCAGACCCCAAAAGAGAAATGTTGTTTTCCTCGTTACAAGTTTATTTTATTTTATTATTATTATTAGAGTTATAAGTTTAGAATTAGGACAAGATTCCCATAAAACCGGGAAAGCATCTGTGTACGTTTAGATTTTAGCAGATGTAAAGCTCAAAGTGACACACTGCGTCAGCTTACAGTAGATCTGCTGTTTTTTTTAAATGTTTTGAGTGGTCAGGTGCAACCACTCCCTTATGGAGCTATGTGTGTGGCTACGTGGCTGGGTGGCTGGCTGGCAGCCTGGGTCTGAGCACGAAAACAGCATGGTTGTTTTTCACCACCTGTGCGCAACACACACACAAACACACACGCACATATTAACTGTATATATGATGATTTTGCGTGTGCCAGTACAGTACAGTACAGTACAGTACAGTACAGTACAGTACAGTACAGTACAGTAGAGGGTACAGTAGAGGGACCCCCACACAGTAACTCTGTCATTTCTCAACCGTTTCGGACGTGGGGCGGCTCACCGGAACCGTCCCGACCCCATGGGCGCATTCCTGGGGGTCTGGATGTTCCGGGGACCCCCACACGGAGTTGCACCACTCACTTCACACGGGTGCGAAGTGTTTTTTTAATTGAGTCTTGAATCGGTCTTAATGGGTTAAAAAAATAAAATAAAAATCTTCATTGTCTTGTGTGTGTGTGTGTGTGTGTGTGTGTGTGTGTGACAAACAGAGAGAGAGATGTCTGTGCCTTATGCACAGAACAGCAACGCAGCAGGATTGGGAAACATTCTGGTCTTGGACAGCCTGGGTAGATAGAAGGGGTTTATGTGTAAAGCCAGTGTTTTCACCACTTAAGCCCTATACTGGGTTGTGTAATGTAATTACAGACGGCCCCCTGCTACAGGATATTATGACAGGGAAACAGCCCATAGGCCAGCGGCTTTCCAACCGTTCCCTGAATCAGGGCCCGCTTGTTCCCTTGGCTCACCCATCTGTATAGTACCTCTTGGGACCCCCCAAAATAACCATATTGGAACTGGTGACCCCCCAAAATATCCATATTTGAACTGAGGACCTCCCAAAATAATCATAATTGAACTGGGGACCCCCCAAAATAATCATATTTGAGCTGGGGCCCCCCCCAAAATAACCATATTTGTACTGGGGACCCCCCAAAATAACCATATTTGAAGGAGTTGAGGCATTACATTTTACACAGCGTGCTTTGCTAACATCACGCAGCCCTACTTAGGCCTGCATGGCGGGGCAGTTAAAGACGTGGTGAAATGGTTAATTTGGGCATTTGATTTTAAGTTTCAGCCTCAAATGCTTCTGAAAAGTTTCTGAACCAATCAGAGCGTCACATGGCATCCCTCCAGGCTATGAGACGTCTCTCCGTCTCATGCACGCGCACATGCAGAGTGTTTGTTTACAAAGTGACAGAGAGAGACGGCAGCAGGGCCAGGGGAATGGGAGAGAGACGGCAGCAGGGCCAGAGAGAGACGGCAGCAGGGCCAGGGGAGAGAGACGGCAGCAGGGCCAGAGAGAGACGGCAGCAGGGCCAGGGGAGAGAGACGGCAGCAGGGCCAGAGAGAGACGGCAGCAGGGCCAGGGGAGAGAGACGGCAGCAGGGCCAGAGAGAGACGGCAGCAGGGCCAGGGGAGAGACGGCAGCAGGGCCAGAGAGAGACGGCAGCAGGGCCAGGGGAGAGACGGCAGCAGGGCCAGAGAGAGACGGCAGCAGGGCCAGGGGAGAGAGACGGCAGCAGGGCCAGAGAGAGACGGCAGCAGGGCCAGAGAGAGACGGCAGCAGGGCCAGGTGAGAGAGACGGCAGCAGGGCCAGAGAGAGACGGCAGCAGGGCCAGGGGAGAGACGGCAGCAGGGCCAGAGAGAGACGGCAGCAGGTCCAGAGAGACGGCAGCAGGGCCAGGGGAGAGAGACGGCAACAGGGCCAGAGAGAGACGGCAGCAGGGCCAGGGGAGAGACGGCAGCAGGGCCAGAGAGAGACGGCAGCAGGGCCAGGGGAGAGACGGCAGCAGGGCCAGAGAGAGACGGCAGCAGGGCCAGGGGAGAGAGACGGCAGCAGGGCCAGAGAGAGACGGCAGCAGGGCCAGGGGAGAGAGACGGCAGCAGGGCCAGGGGAATGGGAGAGAGACGGCAGCAGGGCCAGGGGAGAGAGACTGCAGCAGGGCCAGGGGAGAGAGACGGCAGCAGGGCCAGGGGAGAGAGACGGCAGCAGGGCCAGAGAGAGACGGCAGCAGGGCCAGGGGAGAGACGGCAGCAGGGCCAGAGAGAGACGGCAGCAGGGCCAGAGAGAGACGGCAGCAGGGCCAGGGGAGAGACGGCAGCAGGGCCAGAGAGAGACGGCAGCAGGGCCAGGGGAGAGACGGCAGCAGGGCCAGAGAGAGACGGCAGCAGGGCCAGAGAGAGACGGCAGCAGGGCCAGGGGAATGGGAGAGAGACGGCAGCAGGGCCAGGGGAATGGGAATGTTCCCATTGACAGAGAGAGACGGCAGCAGGGCCAGGGGAATGGGAATGTTCCCATTTTTTTGGCATCCATTGTTATTGCCCAATTGCCCACATGGTGACCACGGATATGGTCTAAAAGTGTGAAAGACGTATTTTTCATTTCACTAGGTCTTTAAGGATTTTTCTGGAAGTCACTGGCTACCGCCCAGTTTGGCAGTAAGACGACCAGCATACAGTCAACCATGACACTAAACGAAGATAATTGTTGAATTTGGTTGAACTTTACAGTTCATATCACACAATAACTTTCGGAACGCGACCTTGTTTTTTTCGTAACTTGTTACTATAACTGGATGGTCAGAAGTTTAACTCTTGCTGCAAAAGTCATGAAAAAAAACAAAAAAAACGCCAAAGATGTAGTTCCAAGTCAATTCTTACCATATCTACCTACATCCAAAGGCAACCAGAAAGCCCCCTCCCTCCCAGGCCTTGACCGCATTTGAACCACACTGTGCCCATGTTATGTTGTGGATCCTGAAAATGCCAGTGTCCCAAAATAGTTACTCCACTGTGTTAAGCCGTTAAAAATGCAAACCCTCTGATGTAAAACACTGAGGAAGAGTGTGTCATGCGATCGGTCCGGCACGCACGAACGCACGCACGCACGCACGCACGCACGCACGCACGCACGCACGCACGCACGAAAGCACGCACGCACGCACGAACGCACGCACGAAAGCACGTACGCACGCACGCACGCACGCACGCACGCACGCACGCACGCACGCACAGTCGCACTTCACACATGTGAAGTGAACAGCTGTGTCATTACATCATCAAGGTGACTCAGTACTTATAACCAGTTTAACATCAATTATTTATATATTGCGTCAACGCCACGACATGCCGTTCAATATTTAATCATGTTTAAATCTGCTGCCTTCAGCATTTAACTCAAACTGATGTGTGTGTGTGTGTGTGTGTGTGTGTGTGTGCGTGAGTGTGTGTGCGCGTATCTGTGTGTGCGTGCGCGTGCGCGTGTGCGTGTGCGTGCGTGTGCACGCGTGATCAAGCAGCTTGTTCAGTCTCTCTCTCTCCTGGTATACAGTACAGTGCAGTTCACACTACAGTAATGACATCAAAACGTTGTGGAGTGTTTCCCACTAGACCACAGCACCTCCTTCAGGACAAAGTTGTGAACTGCAGTGTTACTGCTGCTTGTAGGTTTACACTGGGTGACCTGGTTTAGCACCCGGCGCTGTTCCATGGCTTTCTCACCGCACAAGATAGCAGATCTACAAGTGAGCTTGTAGATCTCCATTCTTGGTGTGCTTGTTGTTAAGATTAGCATCTGTGTGAGCCTAGTAATAATAATTGGTACAAATGTAATCATATTGTAATTGCAGCACTGATTTGCATATCATTAAGAATAGTTTGATTGTGATCCTTGACCCTCTAAACATATTGGCTGAGATGTAATGCAAATTATACCTGTTTGTGTTTAGCCATATTTAAACTAATCGGATTCCAATCTGGATGTGGCACAGATCTGATTCAGGCTGGGTTTGGCTGCCAGTGTAAAGTAGTAAAAATAGCAGATGTACAAGCCAAAAATACGTCGCATTGCGTCAACGTTTCAAGCTTGTAGAATGTAGATCTGCTATTTTATAAATGGGTTTTATAAATATTGAAACAATGAAAAGCATGAACAACAACTTGTGACTGAATAATAACTACATTAGATCCATTAGAACACAGGTTATTATTATTATTTTCTTTTCTTTTCCTAATTCTTGAAAAGTAACGGTTTTGGACATACAAAGTTTCCACCCGACAGACAATTGTTCTTTGCTGATTTACCTTGTAATTGTTATTGTTATAATGATTAATTTCTGTGCTCTCTCTCTCTCTCTCTCTGTGTGTGTGTGTGTGTGTGTGTGTGTGTGTGTGTGTGTGTGTGTGTGTGTGTGTGTGTGTGTGTGTGTGTGTGTGTGTGTGTGTGTGTGTGTGTGTGTGTGTGTGTGTGTGTGTGTGTGTGTGTGTGTGTGTGTGTGTGTGTGTGTGTGTGTGTAGATGTGAAAGGCGCCCCGTCACACCGGTTTTCGTGCGGTCAGTCTCCGTTGATGGAGAGCTCGGTTTGGGAGAGGAAGTACTGCGTCCTGACTGACAGCCAGCTCATCCTGATCAGCAAGGACCAGCAGGTACGCGAGCGAGCGCGCGCGCGCACGCACGCACGCACGCACATGCATGTGCACACACACACAAGTAGGCCATGTATGGCATCATCGCTTGAACTGCTGGTCTAAATCCTCTGTACTCCTCTCTACTTTGAGTGCTACTAACTAATGTCTAGTACTAATAGACATTAGTTAGTTAACTAGTAGTTCACTATTAGTTAACTAATAGACATTAGTTGGCCCCTTTCATGACGACGACAGGCCCAGGAAATAATTCCCCATGCATTTTTCCCATAGACATTTCTGTAAGCCTCGAACAAAGCCAACTCGGATCGTGACAAATCATGACATCAAACTTTTTGGGCCGAACTAAATTAGAAAGAAGACAAAAAGGGCAGGTTACAACAGTTCTTTGTTGTTTTTCTTCTTTGTAATTTGTTCAGACCAAAATATTGTGTTTGTTGTCATGATTTATCACGATCTGAGTTGGCTTTGTTCGAGGCTTACAGATCTTTAAATAAATACTTTTTGAAATGTCTAGGGGGAATTATTTCCTGGGCCGTCGTTGTCATGAAAGGGGGCGGGACTGCAACGCTATATATAACTGCTTTTCTAAATCCTTTAGACCTTGAAACCTACCTTAGTTACCTTAGTTAAGTCACCAAGAATGGTGGTCCCTTATTGGCTGTTAATAATGACGTTGCCAGAGATGCTGGTCCCTGCTTGGGCTACTACGATCTTAACTGTTTCAACGCCATGCCCGAGATAACAAGATTAAGCTACCTTTGTCCAGGACGCCAATTTTTTTTTAGCTTTGTTGCTAGTCCACGTAAAAACTGCCAAAATCCCCACGTGCACGCATGCACATCTCCAGTACGAGAGATCCCCCCCATTGTTGATGAACACGGAGGTTTTCTCTGTGCGTCCGCAGGAAAAAAAAGTCGCCATTGCGACCATCTCTACGCCCCCCAATTACAGTACAGATACTCACAGTACAGTACATCCTGTGTATTGAATCACCATTTACTACCCATCATGCCCCTCTTCCCCACTCTGCAGGCTGACATAGCAGACAGCCAGTCAGACTCGGCTAAGGGGCGGAGCCTACGCCGGACGGTCAGTGTGCCATCAGAGGGACAGTTCCCTGAGTTCCAGCCAGAGGGCACCAACGTGCTGGGTAAGAATATTCATATGTAAATATACAGACACACACACACCATGGTGTGTGTTCGAGGTTCAGTGCCTTGCTCAAGGACACTTCAACACACAGTGGGTGCCGGCGATCGAACTGGTGTGCGCATGCGTGTGTGTGTGTGTGTGCTGCCTGCCTGCCTGCATCCACAGCACGTTTGTACTTTGTAATTCAATCAAATACATTTTCAGTTGTGAGATTTTATTTGGCTTTAATCCGTGGCTTTTAACGTTTTGTAGTCGTAAAGAACCACTTGCTCACCACAAGAGAGGCCATTCTAGATCTGTGGCCGCAGCATCTGCACATCCTACCGATTCCTCCTCAGCGGTTCCTGTTTTTCAACATAAGTGACCCAAACACACCCAACGAGCCTGCAGCTCACTCAGGAGGTCAAAACCTCTGCAGTAGATACAATCAATCACTTAGCCCAGTAAGACCTGAGGCCAATTCTACAAAGACCTTCTAAATCATAAGCAGTTTTCTGAAAAACCTATGGTATGTTGCTATATGAGTAGCCTCGATAACGCCAGGCTTTTGTTTTCAAAGGGGACAAAATAAGCCTGGGTGAGCCAAATAGGAAAAGTGGCATAGGAGTGGGAGTGAACCTTGTATTTCGCTAAACCAATAACTTCACTTTGGTGATGTCAGTGTTCTCTGCTGCGTTCTACTGGGGAGGAGGAGGGAAGCGGGGGAGAAGGGAGGCGGGCTCATAGGTTGGTGAACCAACCGGCGGTGGTCCAGCGCTAGTGCGCTACTGTAGTTTGTTCCGCCCCTCTATGCCCAGAAAGGCACAGGGCTCTTTCAGGCTACTATAGCAGTAGCCTCGGAAAACGTTTTTACTTCCAGGGAGAAAAAAAAAGTCTGGGACCCAGTCCACTTCAATTCGGCATAGAGTAGCGCAAACGTCGATCACTCTGCTGATTTCTGATCGTCTGCACCTTTGTTAAATTGACGCACACACGTAAGATTTGCACAAATTGTCATGATTTTACCAAAATAGCAGATCTGCAAGCTTTACTGTGCTACTTTATTGTCACTTCACAGGTTTACACGTCTAAAGAAGTGAGTAAAGAAGTCATGTTTTCTTGCAAGCTAATGCCAAAACGTTTCCATAAAATATGACTAAATTTAGTTAAGACTAAAACTAAATCAAGGCTCTCAAAATCAACGGTGGACAGAAGGTGATAAAAGTGACAGATATGTACAGTACATGAGGTTAGGACATAATGAGCAAGTAAAAAGGGGTAACGCGGTGGGTGGCAAACAAGGTCACAGTCAAAAGGTCACAGACACGCCCAATACAGGAGTAGCAAGTTCAGGTGCCGGATTAATGTCTGGCGCTGTGTGTGTGTGTGTGTGTGTGTGTGTGTGTGTGTGTGTGTGTGTGTGTGTGTGTGTGTGTGTGTGTGTGTGTGTGTGTGTGTGTGTGTGTGTGTGTGTGTGTGTGTGTGTGTGTGTGTGTGTGTGTGTGTGTGTGTGTGTGTGTGTGTGTGTGTGTGTGTGTGCGCGCGCGCGGACACGTGTGTGTCAGCAGTTTAATCAAAGCAGTCAGCAGAGCTACATTTGTCCTCTAATCCTCAGACAGTTGCTGTCTGGCTTTCATTTCAGGGAGGAAAACAACACACACACACACACACGCACACACACACACACACACACACACACACACGTGTTGTGAAAATAGTGAAAACTGCAGATCTGCAAACTTTTCGATCTGCTTTTTTCATTATTTGAAATGACGCCCCTAGAGGAGTTCACCCCTACAAATTATATATTTGATTATTTTCTATCAATTACCGTACACACCCCATGAAGCCTTGAATTCATGGAGATTTCTTAGTTTTTGTCGCATTCTTAAGCCAATGATTTGATGACCGGGTCATTAATTACTGTCCACCACTGAAAATATTACTGTACGTAAACAACGCTCGTTTTGATTAGAATCGGAATCTGGGATTAGAATCTGAGATATAAGCATCTTAAAATAGGTAAACAGACAAGGAGCCAATAGAGCGCCGAAGTCCTGACGTCACTCGCGCATCCCCTGGTTCACGGAATTAATTTATCTATGGAGAATAACATGGGGTCATCTTAAAATCATCTCATAAAAGCATTGTGGTTCAAAAATAAACAAAGTGTCTCTGCGAAATTTTCAGGGAGGTGGCTCTGTGTCGTTTACGACCGTCAGTCACTCATATTTGATAACGTCTGTTTCTAGCGAAAATGTAACTAATTCAGCAGCAGTAACATTAGCGTTTTCTCTCAAGTCAGTTGATTCTTCACATCCATTTGAGTGAAACAGCCGGGATGATGCTAGCATTCCAGAGCTAGCCAGATGTAGCTTAGGGTCGGGGCCTACATTAATCAATATGAAAAGCACAGACGTCCTAGGCGCCCCGCATTTATAATGCATGATAAGTGTTAAGTTACATTTTTTGTTTACCACATCTATATTCCGGGGAAAACATTCACTGCTATTTTCAGCGAAGATATATTTGATGTAGAGCAAAAACCAAAAATACACAAAAATAGAGCCCTGAGGAACTCCGCGAAACAAGGTATTGGGGTTCGAGTGGTTAAAGTACAGATACAGAGTAACTGTAAAGGCCAATTCATACTACTGTAAGATGGAGCATGAGTTAGGCTTTCAGATACAGCTACACAATGTGAGTTGACGTGGTATAATTAAGTGTTGCATCCACACAGCCTTGCCTCCTCTCAGCGCACGCCTGTAATTTAGGCCGCGAGGTGTGGGTAGTGGACAGGGGGGTGGGGCGGATGATAGAAGAAATACTCACAGGATTCACTTAAGTAAAAGTATCTGCAGACTGCAGTGTAACATGTGCAAGTGCATGTTCCGTATTCAAAAATGTATAGGGCTGAAGTGTTTTGTAAATTGTAATATTAATAAAAATCTACAAAGTATCTAGTTACTAAATTGTACTTAAGTACAGTATTTGAGCACATGTACTTAGTTACTTTACACCACTAGTGGGGCCGCGTGGGGGGGTTGTTGGTTTGGGATATGGGGGATAGGCGGCCGGGGGGGGGGGGGGCGGGGGGGGGGGGATCTGTGGCGTTCGGCAGAGTGGGACGGTTGAATCTTGGGAATGTCTCGGGCACAGGACAAAAGCGAGCCTGTTTTTGTCCTGCCGGGTCCTTGGCGGAGCACAGGGGGGGTGGTCAAGGCAGTGTGTGACCCCCCCTCTTTCTTCTCCCTACTACGTGGGCCCAGGGACATTTCTCAGGGCAAGAGTATGCGGCGTGTAGGAGGGGGGCACGGTGCAAAGGCTATAGCAGCCCTATAACTAGCTTTCTGTGTTGCTTTTTGAATTGCCCAAAGGTCATGGCCCCGTGCCGCGGCCATGGTTTTGGATTTCATGTCCCCAAGAAGTAATGGATCACTTGTGCGTGCTACAACAAAAAGAAGAAGATATACTACCCGTTTCCGGAACTATAGATACTTAAATTGGAGGGACGGGGAGATGAAGATGATTCTGTCTCGTCTACACAGAGCGTTCAGTTCTTGGTCTTTGTGGGAGTGAGTAGGTGGGCTGGCCCAGAGGTCAAGGTTATTACAATTTAGCATTTGTCTTTCATTCTCAGTTCTCATTTCGTTTTGACTTTGTTTTCAAATTCAGTTTAGTTTTGGTTCGTTTTTAGAACAGAGTCCCTCAGGGCTCTATCCTATAGTGTTTTATTTTTGTTTTAAGAGCACGTTTGCTATATATATATATTAGGCTTAGTTTTAGTTTTTTATTGTAATATGGTCATGGTCAAGTTTCAACGACTCAGACAAATTACAAACAGATCTACAAGCTCACAGCGTGAGCAATTTTTCAAAACTAAGGACAGTGTAAACACACTATAAACTTTCATTTAGTTGTTTTTTGTAGTTCCTGTCATTTTGTTTAGCTAACTAATAACTATGGTAACCCTGCTCGACACTGAGTTCAGTGTCTTTGTGTGAGTGTGTAGGTGGGCTTTCCCAGTGGCTGGTCTGAGGTCAGTTGCATTGTTGTGTCCCAGGGCCGTAAACCAGCCGGCTTTCACATTCAAAACACCCAACCGTCAACTTCTGCTCTGTTCAGTCCTACACTACCAGCTGTTCCAATGTAACTGAGTACATTTACTCAAGTACTGTACGTATTTATTTATTGTTTTTACTTTACTTGAGTATTTCCAATGTTCAGTACTTTTACTTCTACTCCACTATTACATCTCAGGCAAATACATTTCTCCACTGCAATTATTTGAAAACTTTAGTTACTTTGTAGATCCATCCATCCATCCATCCATCCATCCATCCATCCATCCATCTTCAACCGCTTATCCGTAGTCGGGTCGCGGGGGCAACAGCTCCACCAGAGTGTTCTAGACTTCCCTCTCCAGAGCAACATTAGTGACTTCCTCCTGAGGGATCCCGAGACGTTCCAAGGCCAGTGAGTCGATGTATTTCCTCCAACTGCGCCTTGGTCTGCCCCGGGGTCTCCTCCCAGTGGGACGTGCCTCGAGGACCTCCTTAGGGAGACGCCCGAGAGGCATCCTAACCAGATGCCGAACCTCCTAAGCTGGCTCCTTTCCAGGCGAAGAAGCAGCGGCTCTACTCCGAGTCTCACTCGTGTGACTGAACTTCTCACGCTATCTCTAAGGGAGATGCCAGCCACCCGTCGAAGAAAACTCATTTCGGCCGCTTGTATTCGCGACCTTATTCTCTCGGTCATGACCCACACTTCATGACCATAGGTGAGAGTAGGAACGAAGATTGCTCGGTAGATGTTGATTATTATTACAAAACATACATTACCCACTTCAGCCCTATATACAGTACATTTCATACATTGCAGATCTACAAGCTCACAAGCTTGTAGATCTGCTATTTTCAAAAGTTGTGAAACAGGACATTCTGTACACAGATATAAAAAATATATATATAATAAAAAATAACCTGCAACCCGCAACTACCAATATTTACAAGAGAAAAACAAGCCCAAAGTTGCTTATAATAAGCAGACGTGGCAACACTAATCGTGAAGACCCCCGTGACCCAAGAGTTGATTCATTCTGCTCTGACCTCTTAAGACCCCCCCATACCCCCACTCCACCCCCGACCTGCTTTCTGAGCAGAGAATGAAGTCTTATTTATATGTAAATGTGTGCGTGTGCGCGACTGCGTGTGCATGCGCGCGTTTTGTGTGTGTGTGTGTGTGATAGAGAGAGAAAGAGAGAGAGAGATGTGAGTTTGTGCGTGTGTGAGAGACGTGAGTATGTGTATGTACCGTACTTGTCTTTCTATGCTTGTATATGGGCCAAAACACATAGTAGAATTTAAGAAATAGTCCTGGTAAAATGTTTCGTGTTATGGTTAAAACATATTTTCAGAGACTTATATATTCAGGTTAGGATTAGATTTAGAGTTATGCCTGCTTTATACGTTTCATTGCCCATCTACAAGATCACAATGCATCACAGCGCTTGTAGATTGGCTATTTTTGGCTAAAAATGGTGTTTGCGTTCGTGCTTGTGTGTGTGTGTGTGTGTGTGTGTGTGTGTGTGTGTGTGTGTGTGTGTGTGCGTGCGTGCGCATGTGTCGGTTACACCATTGGGTCGTGGCAGCATCCATTCAGTTTGTTTTGATTGGCAGGCATAGTTCAGCATGAAAGGCAGTCACGGAAGAAGTACTCAAATTAATATTATAATTTTTTACTTAAAGTAAAAGTATCAATACTTTTACAGAGTGTAGAAATACTCTGTTACAAGTAAAAGTCCTGCATTCAAAATTGGGTAAAATTACATCAGGATATTGTCTCTGTCGGAAAGAATGCGTTTTGAGTAGATCTGCTACTTTTGATGCTTTTGAATTTGAATCCCGAAAAGTAACAGTTTTGAACATTTGAGGTTTCCACCCGACAGGGACGATATACTAAAAGTGTTAAGTACTCTTTCAAAAGTTTTCAGAATGTGTCATAATCTTTAAAAAAATGTGCGGATACGTGTCACATTGCAAGCTTGTAGTTCTGCTATGTTTGAATAGCCAAAGTGTAAAATAGGGGCTTAATTAGTTATGTCATAATAAAGTTATGGCAATAATAATCTAAATATTCAAAATAACCAACTGTAATACTGTATAAATGCATTGTAAAAAAAACCTGTGTAAAAAAAAAAAAAGTATAAATGATCTTAACCCATTGATGCCTGGTGCAACCTATACGTTGTTCTACCCTTGATGCCGGCGCACTCTCTGTGTCTCATCAGCTATTGTTATAATTTAGCTATTGAAAAATAGCAGATCTACAAGCTCATAGCGCGCCACCGAGTGGCGCGCTATGAACTTGTAGGTCTGCTATTTTTGAAAAAACATAACTATTTAAAAAAATAATGAATCAAAATTTGAAGGTTTTCAGAAACCTTAGGTCAGGCCCTAGAAGGCGTTCCCAGATTCAGCCTCAGGTATCAATGGGTTAAAATGTACTTGCAGTACTTAAGTAAATGTGCTTAGTGACATTCCAGTGTGTTTTGATTTGACATGCAGAGTTTAGTGTGAAAGGCAAGATGACACGCGGGAAATTGGATCCGTCTTCTTGTTCCTGAGCGAGTTATTTTCAGAGCGGTAGAACACACACTTTGTCCAAGTGTTATTTGGACTGTATTTTTAGCCGGCGTGTTGCCGAAACAGCATTAATTATATAGCCGGTATACCTAAAACCTCAGCCGTGATGAACCATCTCATCAGTAGGGAATTATTATTCTTTACATGCTGTAATTGGCAACAAAAAACGGGTCCTCCTGTTTGTCTCTTAACAGGATCCCTGGCTAATATATGCCTTAGTACATTATAATTGCCCTCTATAACTACATTATTTAATTAAAAATGGAAATGGTTCATCTTTCACTCAATAAGGGACAACTCCCGTCGCAAGTTAATGATGCCATCTGTCCGTGTGAGGTCCTATGGAATGTATGGGATGCATATGCTGATAAAAAATATTTAAAATATTGCTTTGATGCACCGGGCGGAAATACCATTTCCTCACTTTCGTAATCTTCGGGGGCGCCATCACAGTGCCAACTCACCACTGCTCCACAGGCCAGAGGACAGCATCGCACCTTGATTTACTGGTAAACTGCGTGCTATTCGGCTGTGCAACGTGGGAGGCGCTGTTGTGTAAAAACATCGCTCAACCAGGAAGAGTATATCCGCCCGGTGGATTATTTTACATTTTGGCCCAAAACTGCATTTTACACATGTGGTGGAGGGCTCAGAATGCGTCCACGACACGCCCACTAGGGAAAGTAAGCTTTAACTCTACAACTTTAACTCTTTTTTATTTTTGCAACAGTCAACAGGCTGTGCATCCTGTGATTCGTGCGCAGAGGATTGAAAGTCCCATAGCGTTAAGGAGACGTTCTTGACGCTATGGACCGGAGCTAGTTCCCATCATGTTCATGACATTTACTCTCACTACGGCAGGACTTCTCAAACATGTTCATGTCAAGGACCCCCACATTGATATATACGAGACCTGTACGTTCCCGTCGCAGTCGGCCACCGGCCTACTTGGGAACGATGTAACTTGGGAACCTAAAGATATACGTTGTCATAGCACCCGTTTTAACCGTCAGCCGGTGTCCCACATGGAGATCTGTGTATGTGCCTGTGTGTGAAGACTGCAAACTGAAAAGTGTACTTGGCAATCAATTCGGCCCACTGGCAGAGCCTGATTGGTTGAGCCTCAATTGGCTGAGGCAGAGGCTGGAAATTGCACAGGTGAAAGGAGTTGGCCTCATTAGGCCCACTGGCAGAGCCTGACCAGAGCCTTTTGTGGTGGTTCTGGAGAGCCGTGCGTCCGACCGACTCGATACCTGGCACTGCACTTCCTGTGGGGGTGTGGAACGGGTGTGTCGAATGTGAAGTCGGTGGGTCTAACGGTTTTCGAGTTACGTGCATTACAACCGTACACACACACACGTACGCACGCACGCACACACGTACGCATTATATAGTAGATTTGGTCGAGCTTTTTGAATATCCCTCGTGTAAAATATGGATCAACAATATCTAGAGGCGTCTCTCTCTCTCTCTCTCACACACAAACAATCACACGCCAAGTCTCTCTGTCTGTCTGTCTGTCTGTCTGTCTGTCTGTCTGTCTGTGTGTCTCTCTCTCTCTCTCTCTCTCTGTTGGTCGGTGGGGGGGAGTCTGGCTGACGAAAGCAGTGTATTGTTGTGTGTTGGGAGCCAATGGGACTGGGCTGTGTGGAGTGGCTCCGCTGCATTCCACACTGACAGCAGCTACACGCAGCAATACTCTACACATTTCAGACTACACACTACTTTAATCACAGCCGTTACCAAGAGCAGGACTATACACACACACACACACACACATTCTGCTCCATTCACACCAACACTTTGGAATGAGCAGCATGTAAACGGCTCGTATTTATAGCAATGGAAATGATGGGTAAGTTCGTTTTAATGTTGTTAATATCACAACTCTGTGTGTGTTGACTTCAGATGGACAGATGGTGGACACGTCTAAGAAACTTAAAAAGAAATAACCTGACACAACCTGTTGCTCTGCTTCTGTCTGTCTGTCTGTCTGTCTGTCCGTCCCTGTGTGTCCTTTTGTATCTATCTATCTATCTATCTATCTGATACGTACACAGTTCAAGTCTCTTTAATTTAGCTCCTCCACGGGTCCATTTGGTTACACATTCGTACACTCTCAGAGTTTACTGTAGGTTGATAACTGTTGCAATGACTACAAAAACCACCACCGGGCTACAGGCTGTGATTATGTTGATTTAGCGTGTGTGTGTGTGTGTGTGTGTGTGTGTGTGTGTGTGTGTGTGTGTGTGTGTGTGTGTGTGTGTGTGTGTGTGTGTGTGTGTGTGTGTGTGTGTGTGTGTGTGTGTGTGTGTGTGTGTGTGTGTGTGTGTGTGTGTGTGTGTGTGTGTGTGTGTGTGTGTGTGTGTGTGCTCTTGCAGTGTTAGAGTCCTGTTTAGTCGCAGCTGCGCCGTGCGCGCGCATGGCTGCACCGTCTCATTAGCGGGTAGACGGCGGTAGACAATACCTAGTGGTGGACAATGTACTGAAGCACAGTACTCGAGTAGAAGTGTAGATACTCCTGGACAAAATACAAAATACTCCAATTCAAGTGAAGGTTGCACAGTCAAATTTGAGTTAAAGTACTGCACATGCTTTTAAAAAATACTTAAATATTCAAAAGTACAAAGTACATTTTCTTTTTAATGTCAATGCATTGCTGTATTCAAATGTAGACCCCCCAATAAATAAATACATTATAAATAAATAAATAAAATGCAAGGATTTTCCAGAAATTTAAAAAACAAATCAGTAATCAGTAATGGTGAAAATAGCATCAAATCTAGCAGCTCACAACGTGCACTTGTATCTCATGTTGTGAGGCACGTGGGCTTTTATATTTTAAAGATAAATACAAAAATGCAAGGATTTTCCAGAAATGTGACAAAGAAATATATATCAGTATTGCGATTTTGTAGATCTGCTATTTTCACTGTAATGGAAATAGGGCTTATAGGGCTTGGTTAATTCATAACATACATTTTTCCCATCCTAGAAAGGGTGTCAAAATTACAGCATAATTTGTCTTTAGTATCCAAAACTAGTAGAGAACTCCAGTAAATGTATAGTGTTGTAACTGTGAAGCAGTGCACGCATGGCTGCACCGTCTTATTAACGGATAGAGGAGCTGACAGCCAACCCAAACGTTGAGCTTAACATCTGTTCTTATTACAGTAATTGGGTCGTTGCTTGTGTCACTGTACTTAGACCGCTACCGCTGTTAGGCACACAATGCACCGTGCGCTACATGGGGGCGTGAGTGTTGTTGTAGCGACAAATGACACTTGTTGAATGTCGTTGAGTCACGTCTTTGTGCTCTGGTTGTATGGGCGATTTGTTGATGGGCAGCTAAACACTGTACGACCTTTAAAGTGGTCCCGGGAGTCATCAGATCGTTAGGAAATGAACACTGCACAAATCTCTTCCTTGAAATCAGCTGTCATAAATATCGTTGTGGTTTTCACACTATTATCGCCGACAAGGGATCACACACTGAAAGACATTTCACAGGGCTCAACAACAGCGTGATCCCATAGGCTGGGAGCGTCTGTTGCGCAACATTCAATGTTATTTTCCGGTGGGACGGCATCGAATTATGTGTTAGACAAAATGTGCTCCGCTGCTATAAATCGCTGGGCACTCTGATTTAATGGATTAATTAACCCCGGGCGTTCGGGGTGTTAAATTGGCTACTCAGGAACAGGCCCCGCAAAATCCAGCACCGTGCTTTGGCAAGATATGAATATTATGTTTACATTCAATCAGAGGAGAATAGCCTTAGATTAAGACTCTCGTAGATTTTATGAATTTTGACATTTAGTGCTCTTCCCCCTGTGGACATTGCAGAGACACCAGCTGAGTCCGTAAAACTCTGAACGTGTACAAATGCAAAATATAAGGTACTTACCCTGTTGCCCCCTAATGTTAGAGAGGCCTACAGGGTGCTTGGTGCCATGTATTAGTCCATTGTTTTCAACAAATAAGTGTTTTAATCCCGTCTCTGGCCAAACGCCATTTTTTCCCTTTGTTTACTTCCTGTTTACATTGAGCGTAATTCCGGCTTTCACCGGATGCACCCCTCACTACCGCCATTGGGAACTAACGGCAGAATCGGCCACACATTTTGGGGGTCCTTGACATGAAAACGTTTGAGAACCACTGGTGTAGCTACCTTGTCATGATACCTACCTTCAATAATTGCACTGTTGATATATAATGTATTCCAAAAGTAATCTTCTTGTTGACTTGCACTGTACAATGAAACAGGTCTTAAAGCGCATAAACGAACATAAACATTCTGACAATTTATAACCCAACATTTATATATTTTATTTGTACATTTTTGTTTGTACATTTCCTCAAAATGGCAACGGTTGTGAGTTTTCTTTTTCTTTTTCCCTACAGATATTTCACATTAATCGGTGCGTTAAAAAAATATTAATGATACAGTAATGTAAATGTGACTAACATTAAAGGTGACGTAAAGTTTAATTACGTTTGATCATGTTGCTTAATCTAAGGGATAGTTCACCAAAAAAGTTACCAGCAGTGGATCCCTATGGAGACACAAATAGTCTCCTTTGTGTCTTCATAGGGAACCACTGCTGGCCCAAGACAAAACAGAAGGCTTAGGGATTGTTTACTGAGACCTCTCCTTCTTGAAATGAATGCTCCCCTTGGTTTGTGTTGTGTTGTAAACCAGGGGTCCTGGGGGTCGCAACCCCTTGAGACATGGCCAAAGCATTTCCAGGGGGTCCCACGGCAAAAAAAATTGAGAACCCCTGTTGTAAACAATAATGGTGATTGTGAAACCAGTTGTCCTCAAAACCCTGCCTCCAGTTGCTGTGATTAGCCACGATACGCACAGAGAGACAGTTCATCGACACGCGAGGAAATGGACTGCTCGCTAGTAGCCTCGCGTTGTGATACTAATATACCACTGCGCTGCCTCGGGGCATATGCATATGCATTAGGGGCGGATGAAGTCTGGCTGCACCAGGCTAGCTCGCTAGCTCACCCAGCGGGCGTTCGCTCTCCTAGTGCAGTGTTTTACAACCTTTTCAGGCCGCGACCCCCCAAAGTGATCATTCTTTAACTGCGGAGTGCGGACCCCCCACCCTGATGACGAGCACTTGTAATGTAGGAGTTGAGGTGTTACATTTAGTTTGACTCTACAGTATTCTATACTATAAATGGCAGATCTACTTGTAGATCTGATATTTTTAAAATGCTTTTTCTTACATGCTATTGAATGACCCTTTACGTCTGTGTGTTGTTTCGAAAATATTGAACCAATGAAAAGTATTAAAGCCCTTTGGAGAAAACCTCTCAACTCCATTGGACCCTCAAACTTTTTGCTAAAGCATCTAACTCCTCCACCTCTTCCCCTCTCATGGAAGTAATTGACAATATATAAAGTCACAACACCATTTGCCTTTGATGAGGCAGTATTGCTTTGTCTTCAAAATACAAGGTTTTCTTAATTTCCTGAAAAATGTATAATTTTCATTTTCTGATTTTTTTGGAGATATATATATATATATATTTAAAAATAAAAAAGACAGAAATGGTTTCTTGATGAGTCGATAACAAACATGAGCAAGGTGAAGTGGGTTATTCGTTCTAAATATCTTATCAATATATTTTTGGTTAATTCCCCAGCCCTAATACAAATAATTGTTTTTTGATTGATTGATTGAAATATTTATTAGCAGTTTGCAGAATTACAGTACATTTCAAGCACAAACTCAATACAAAGACTGTTAACTGTGAGTGGACGACCCAATTAAGCATTACACTTGTTTACAAGAGGGTCCACCTTGTTCAATTCATCATGTTCATCTATACATGCGAGGGTGAAATTAATATTGTATTTGATTCAGAAACCAAATATGACCTAAAACAATAGAATACTCTTAACAGCAGCCTGCGATTTGAACTTGGAAGTAGTTCCTAATTGTGATTTCCACTTTCTTCGATGAATAGTTCAGCCTCACAAAAGAATCTTGATATTTTGTTATGCAAATGAGGCCGGTTGAATATTACCATTGTGTCCTGTACGGCTGAACTTAATGAGCATACTTACCAGAACAGTGAAATTAATTAATTCTCCTGTCTAGACACATTAACGAGCTGGACCTCTGCCAGATGAACCCACTAAGCACATTTTGTTGTACTCACAATACAGACGCATACACAAAGATTTTACATAAAACTGTACTACACAATAATAGTACATAAGCTACATATACCATACCAGTACGTTATTGTATTTTAATTACAGTTATCGTTATAATAATGACGTACTTGTAAAGATAGTGTCGCATTCAGCAAAACTTTCTAAACTGGTAAAGAATGGAATGTTGTTTATCATAACTGATCTTTATGGCTGACTGGACACTGTCTGCTGTACTGTATGTACTGCATGACAGCTTCGTACACCAACCACAGTGCAAAGGCGTCCGAATATCGGAGCTCACTTTACGTCAATCACGTTTGCCCACTGCCGCCGAATATTCCCCCCGTATAAAGTTTTTTTTCTGACACCTGGTCTCCACTGAGAAGTTGATCAATCTCGTTGAAGAGCACAAAATGCTTTATGCGCGCGGCTTGTATATCTGCCATTAGTGAATAGCCAAACTATAACATGACAGATTATTTTGCGGTTTCCATTCGGTTAAATAAAGTAGCGAAAATAGCCATCTACAATCTACAAGCTCACTACGCATTTCATTGCAACGCGTTGTGAGCTATTTTCACTACTTTTGTGCAAGACATGAAGTAGGCCAGGAATTTATGTTGAAATATGAAGATATGATATCTGGGCTTATTGGCTTCCGGCAGTACTACTTAACCATTAGGTGCCCTGACAGATACCAGGGTCTAAATGTTCGTTCGTTCGTTCGTTCGTTCGTTCGTTCATTCTACTCCTGTATCCATATGATTGACAGGTAAATTAGTCACCTTTGTGATTGGGCGGAACGGATGGGCGTCGGACGGATGTTTTCACATTCTTGGCATTCTGTCCCATGTTTGTCTATGACATCATATCCTCCTACACACACACACACACACACACACACACACAAACACACACACACACACACACACACACATGCAGAGAGACAGTGTTTTCTTTGTGTTTGTTTATACAGTAGTTGCTCCACCAAGTGGCCCAAGTTAAAGGAGCACTTCACTCATTTTAAACCTCATCTTCATATACTGTAATTTGGTCCTCACTAACGAAAAATGTTGGTCGACTACATTTTTTCACTGACGAAAACTAAAGACAAACTAAATAAAAAAACTAAGCTATGATGACGGAAACTAAATATATTGACAATTTCGTCTAGACTAGACGGACTAGTGGAGAAGAGATCCAGTAGAACTAAAAGACAAGTAATTGTATGTTTCGTGTTGCTCCGTTGTAGCACTCTGACAAGCAAATCTACAAACTCGCAAGGCTCTGCGAGTTTGTAGATCGGCTATTTTCAGCCTGCAACCAAGTGTAAAATCAGGCATTTCAACGCCATCAAGACCTGCCAAAATGCCTTTGCTGTCGACAAAATCAACTGTAAATTTAGTCGATTTAGGGGGGCACGGTAGTGCTGTTGCCTCACAGCTAGAAGGTCCTGGGTTCGATTCCCGCTGGGGGCGCTATGGGCGCTTCTCTCCTCCTTGTCATCAGTGGCCATACCCAAGGTGATGTTGCAGAATGGGCCTTTCTGTGTGGAGTTCCCATGTTCTCCCCGTGTTCTCTAGGGTAGGTACCCTCACAAAAAACATGCAGTAATCCTGGTCTCTAAACTGCCTCCC
The DNA here is from genome assembly GCF_951216825.1 of Electrona antarctica. Taxonomy (NCBI): domain Eukaryota; kingdom Metazoa; phylum Chordata; class Actinopteri; order Myctophiformes; family Myctophidae; genus Electrona; species Electrona antarctica. Next base: position 25,686,099 of record NC_136800.1, on the reverse strand, counting down.
CCTGGCCAGCCGGGGCGCCTGATGGAGGGGAACGGAACTGGACTGGTTGGAATAATTTGTCCCTTCCATGCGCTAAGTCCAACCAGGGAAACTCCCCCCTGTCAGGTGAAAAGAAGCGGCGTGGACTCCTCATGCATTGAAGGAAGCATGAGGTCTGTCCGTTGCTCTCCCCAGGTTGGCAGAGGGAGTGTAGTTGACTCTGGGTGAAAGAAATGGGTTGCAAAATCGTGGGATAAAAATGTAAGAAAAAAACCCCTAAAACATTTCCGATTAATTAATGGAGAGCAACGTCGCCACATGGCGACCATCTTGCTACTGTCAGCTCGCTCACTCATAACATTGTGTCTATGGTGCATGTACTTTTTAAATTACCACAACTTGCTCAATTTTCTCAACGGTTTGGTTTGTTATAAACGTCAGAGATGTAGTTATGATACTGCATACTTATAATGGACTTTCATATAAAAGTAACATTATGCAGATAAGCATCCTGAATAAGAGTCACATTGATAAGGTTTGTAAATTCAGATCACCAGCTACCATAGAACGTACAAGAAAAGTTGACTGTTGCAAGTATGATATATGTATGTCTATATTGCAGTATTGCTACTTTTACGTAAGTAGAAAATGTGAGTATTTTTTTTCACCATTGTCCATCAGGTCAGCTGTGTTATACTGTGGAGCCTGATGGGAGATGAAGGCAGCTTATTAATAATTCATATCAAAGCACTTCCTCCACTCTCTCACACAAACTAGACAACACTGTAATCACTGCTGCCGCTGGCTAGCCTGGAAACCAGATGAATCTGCCAGAGGGGAAACAAATCCCTGCATGGGGAGATTGGTCTGGCTCTCCTCAGTTTGAATGACATTTAGCCCACTATTCAAAGTGAGACTTTTGTGCTTTGGAATCTGTTTGTAATCGCCCCTTGGAACATACTCTACACCGAAGTTCCAGACTAATATCTACGCAGTGATATTTGTCTGGCCATGCCAGGCTAGATGCTGGCTGCCAAACTGCAACACACAAGACCAGGGGTCCTCGACAGTGGGTCCAGACCAGGGCCCACAGGGGGTTACTACAGGGGAGGTCTCCAGATCTTTGTGCGATAGGACAATTCTTTAACATGAACCACTTGAACCGTCCTAGGCATCCCAATTCTGAGGAGAACCTTTGCCAAATGAAAATACACATGAACTCTCCCCTTGCCAGGCTTTGTTTTAAAAGTTGCTTACCTTTTAAGCAATCACAGAATATTCATCTTCACTATAACACCCATGTGTAGAATGAGAGCGCCATTTCCTGCAATCAAGGCCATCATCATTTTAGGGCCTACCCAATAAAAGCCTTAATGTGGCATATGAATCCGATACGTTTCTTCAAGTTTGTATTGGAATAGTTTGTTTGATATATCCATATTTTATTCCAACTCGTAGCGACTGGCGAGAAAAAGCCGGAAGCAGGAATAAGAGTTTTAGAGTGTAGACCGGATCATACAGCCATTTATAAACACAGACCAGGCTTTAGAGTGTAGACCGGATCATACAGCCATTTATAAACACAGACCAGGCTTTAGAGTGTAGACCGGATCATACAGCCATTTATAAACACAGACCAGGCTTTAGAGTGTAGACCGGATCATACAGCCATTTATAAACACAGACCAGGCTTTAGGAACAGGAATAAGAGTTTTAGAGTGTAGACCGGATCATACAGCCATTTATAAACACAGACCAGGCTTTAGAAACAGGAATAAGAGCTTTAGAGTGTAGACCGGATCATACAGCCATTTATAAACACAGACCAGGCTTTAGAGTGTAGACCGGATCATACAGCGATGTATAAACACAGACCAGGCTTTCCTCCGAGGTGGAGAGCATTCCTCCGAGGTGGAAAGCCTTCCTCCGAGGTGGAAAGCCTTCCTCCGAGGTGGAAAGCCTTCCTCCGAGGTGGAAAGCTTTCCTCCGAGGTGGAAAGCCTTCCTCCGAGGTGGAAAGCTTTCCTCCGAGGTGGAAAGCTTTCCTCCGAGGTGGAAAGCTTTCCTCCGAGGTGGAAAGCCTTCCTCCGAGGTGGAAAGCCTTCCTCCGAGGTGGAAAGCTTTCCTCCGAGGTGGAAAGGCTTCCTCCGAGGTGGAAAGCCTTCCTCCGAGGTGGAAAGGCTTCCTCCGAGGTGGAAAGCCTTCCTCCGAGGTGGAAAGCCTTCCTCCGAGGTGGAAAGCCTGGTGACACGAGGTTACAAATAGATGACCCAGTGTATGAGTTGCTCAGCCTGGTATGCCTAAACGTAACCTAAGTAAACTATGACAGTGCTGTCAAACGAGTCTATGAAGGTATCTATGAAAACGTTTAATACGAAACCCAATTTGACTACAGTGCAGTATGTAGTGGAGGGTTCCTGCTTCATCGCTCTCTCAGCTAAGTGGTCCTTGGCCAGAGCGTTGATTGCCCGCTGTGTTGCATTAAACCAGTATCAGTTTCATATTGAATTTTATTTCCTTCCGTTCCTATCGAATTCTGTGGACTTCCGGCTGTAACTGCGCCATTGGGGTGCACGCACGGCGGGTGTACCACCATTACTTTCCTATTTGTTGACTATGAATATTAATTTTGTGCCCATCCCAACTCCCTCCCCCCATCCCCAGACTGATTACACCTCAAAATTCATACATCAATACATTGATCTATTTAATGGCATTAGCCACACTGTACATCATTTGGAGTTCATATATTCGAACAGGTAAGGACTAGTACTTTGGTGTGACCATGCCCTTAGAAGACATTAGTAGAATGGACCTCAGGTCTTTAATGTGTTAAGACCTTAGGCCGATCATACAAATTCCTTCTAAGCCTGTAGTTATTTAGATAAGATAAGATAATGTATAATTTCATTCATTCATTCATTCATTCATTCATTCATTCATCCATTCATTCATTCATTCATTCATTCATTCATTCATTCATTCATTCATTCATTCATTCATTCATTCATTCATTCATTCATTCATCCATCCAGTCATTGCTAGTTGCTACACATCAGGTCAGGTGTAGAGGCTGTAGCGGTGGCTGTTAGAATGTACCAGGTGCATTTGAGACGGTGTGTTTCTCATTAGTCATTTTAAATGACAACTCTGGACATACCGACCTGCTAACAAGCTGCATTCATCACACACACACACGCAGCACGCCACACACACACACACATACACACACACACACACACACACACACACTACTTGCCTGCTAACTCTCTCTCTCTCTCTCTCTCTCTACCACTAATAGTTCAGCCTCCAGTGTCGTGTCCTACATCAATGTCTCTGAGGTGAAACACTTTTAGTGATTATCCTCACTGTCTGTCTGTCTGTCTGTCCTGTCTGTCTGTCTGTCTGTCTGTCTGTCTGTCTGTCTGTCCATTCTGTAGCGCTCACACACACACACACACACACACACACACACACACACACACACACACACACACACACACACACACAGACACACACACACACACACACAACACAGTCACACACAAGCACAGTCACACAAACACAGTCACACACACAGTCACACACACAGTCACACACACACACACACACAGACACACACACACACACACACACACACACACACACACACACACACACACACACAGTCACACACACACACACACACAGTCACACACACTATCACTGCATCTACAGCAGTGCAGTGCAGCCTGGCACAGAGGAGAGAGAGAGGGGGGGGGGGACACGAGAGAGAGATAGAGGGGGGACGAGAGAGAGCTAGGGGGAACGAGAGAGAGATATAGAGGGAGAGAACGAGAGAGAGAGGGGGGAGGGGGCTGAGTGTGACGATGAGAGAGAGAGGGAGAGAGAGGGTGCAAGAGGATGAGAGAGCAACTGCAGAGAGAGTATAAGACATATGGAGAGACTGCTAGACACAGAGAGAGAGAGAGAGAGAGAGAGAGAGAGAGCAAGCAGTCATTGATAGGATAAACGCCATAAGGACACACACACAGAGAGAGAGAGAAGCTTTAGAATGAGGAAGGCTCCAGGCTCCAGCGCTGCATCACACAGCGCTCTAGGGCTGCACCATTCAACCAACATTACGACCAGTAAAACCCACTCATCATAACCCAATTTTCCAGAAGCAAGGTTTTTTTGCTGGGGGATTTTTTTTCTTCTCTCGTATATATCCGAAAAGCGAAAAATTATAATAGGTTCTTATTTTGTTTTATTTCATTTTTTTGGGGGGACTAAATTGTTTCGTCCGATTTACTCCTTAAATACTTTGCCGTACGATGCTGGCTCGCGGAAATAATGAAAATGGCCGATCTAGAAGCTCACAGCGTGAACGCGTTGTGAGTTGTAGATCTGCTATTTTCACTATTTAAAGGTAGTAATAATCGCCCGTTAATCGTAATCGAGGCAGACGTTTTGAAATTATCGCAATGTTGATCGCTATGAAGTCGCCTAGCCCTGAACGGGCACGTAGACAGGTGATCGCTGCCTGCTGATTGGTCGATGACGCAGGAGGGGGTCAGGCCAAGCGCCTTTATGTGTGGACAATACGACAGGACGCTTTTTAAATGAGGAGCCACTCGTTCCCATTGGCTGACACCGCTGGACTAGTTCCTGTGGTTTGGGTTCGCCAATCAGATCTCTTGACTCCTTATGTCTGTACTCCTTCCTGTAGATGATGGGGAACACCTGTGACCGAGGTACCTGTCTGTCTGTCTGTCTGTCTGTCTGTCTGTCTGTCTGTCTGTCTGTCTGTCTGTCTGTCTGTCTGTCTGTCTGTCTGTCTGTCTGTCTGTCTGTCTGTTTGCCTGTGTGTTTTGCCTGTCTGTGTCTCTTGCCTATTTGCCTGTCTACTTGTCTGTCTGTCTCTCTGCCTGTTCACCTGTCTTTCTGTCTCTGCCTGTCTGTCTGCCTTGCCTGTCTCTCTGGCTGTCTGTCTCTCTGTCATCTTAAGTTCTCAGTAATCGCTCTGTCATGTCTTGACATTTATCTATTAGCGTTTGGCTGTGCCTCCTTATTCATATTTTAATATTAATACTGATTTAGGCACTGTGCGGGTGTGTGTGTGTGTGTGTGTGTGTGTGTGTGTGTGTGTGTGGGTGTGTGGGTGTGTGTGTGCGTGCGGTAGCTCAGCTTGGCATTTTAATTTACAACTCATTAATTACACATGAATGTCCAGGTGATAAAACGGTAATATCCGTGTAATAAGCAGTTATTGTCATTAAATAACTGTTGTATGGTCTGCTCATGAATGTGTAATTAAAGCTGTGTAATGTTAAAAGGTCCTTCAATCTTCCATGATGTTTAAAGAGAGTAGTGCATGGAGGAAGTTTGAGGTGTTTTGGCCCCTCCCCCCCTCTGTCCATCTTTCTCTCTGTCTCCCTATCTCTCTCTTTCGCCACGTCTCTGTCTCTCTCTCTCTCTCTCTCTCTGTCCCGAGCTCTCTCTCTCTGTCCCGAGCTCTCTCTCTCTCTCTGTCTCTCTCTCTCTCTCTCTCTCTGTCCCTCTCTCTCTCTCTATCTATCTATCTATCTATCTATCTATCTATCTCTCTCTCTCTCTCTCTCTCTCTCTCTCTCTCTCTCTCTCTCTCTCTCTCTCTCTCTCTCTCTCTCTCTCTCTCTCTCTGTCTCTCTCTCTGTCTCTCTTCCTCTCAGTACATTGTGATGCATGCAGGGCTGCAGAGAGCCAGAAAACCCTCGACTGGGGGAAACTTGATATAGTATTTCACAAAGTACCTCTCTCTCTCTCTCTCTCTCTCTCTCTCTCTCTCTCTCTCTCTCTCTTTTCCTCGTTGGTGGTGATAAACGCTGACTGAGCATGCCCAGTGCTTCCGGTGTGATGAATGTATTCAGTTATGGAGGCAGAGCCTCCTCCACAAAACTTGGATTTGGGCGATAGGGGCCTTATCTGTGCTCTGCAACAGGACATCATTCACCACACACACACACACACACACACACACACACACACACACACACACACACACACACACACACACAGCACAATGTTGATTTCATCACAGTATCATGAATATAGGCTACAGCAGTGGTTCCCAAACGTATCGGGTCGAGACCCAAAAGAGAGATTAGACGTTTGCCCGGGACCCAAACTAGTGAAAATAGCAGATCTTCCCAGCGCCGTCCATCACACTTCAGCGCGCACTGCGTTTCTTTGCTGCAGCATCCTGGCCGCTTCAAGCTGATGATAAATAGTTCAACTTTTGGAGAGGATTGTATCTGACCACCCGATTATTTCCAACCCGGCGGTGAATGGTTGCTACAACCATACAAGTCCATGTGTACATTGTTTCAGCTCTAGAGTTCTGGATGTGGACGCTATACGGCCCTCACACTAGTCTCGTGTGGCCAGACTGTTTACTGCCCAACATTTCCAAATGCTTCCGGTCATGATACAGTCTGGAGCACGGAAGAAGTTGATGATTAAATGGGAAAGTGGAATGCAAGCATGACATGTAGTGTATTGGATGTCCCATTGCGCATGTATTATTATTTGTGAATAGTGTGGAAGCAGTTGCACTGTTAGTGTGCTAGAAGAAGGTCGACGGATAAACGTGCGGGAAATGTACACCAGCCCACTACACCAAACCACCTGACGAAAAATGTGTCAGGTGGCGCAGGGATAGAGTACCTGTCTAGGGGTCCTCACTGGCAGGTGAGCCAGTAGGGTACAACAACAGTTAATCCTCCCGGTACGTGCACCTCATACGTGCACCTCATTGAGCCTTGAGTCGGTTGACTGGCAGGTCATGTTCTGCACTTCATCATAGGAAGTTGGAGATCTAAATGTTTCCTCAAATCAATGTCTGTGTGCCTGCAAGTCACATAACACACATAACACACATACACACAGTATCTGAGATGTTCAAAGTCTTGTCATTTCTGAGCAGGACTTTGAAGTTCTAGTGCAGCACATCTGATGGTCCTATTTTTATATAAACTAAGAAATATGAGCTATTAATACTGCCATTCTCTCTGTGGGATCAAACGATGTTGATGATACATAAATGAGAAAAAGATGATCTAAATACATCTATTATGCCCAATAATATTAACCACTTTCAACTTGGCGTCCCTATTTTTAGCATGTGACTACATGCAACATTTGTCTAGAAACATGTTAAAAAAAATCTAAATGTAAAAAAAAGAAAAGAAATAGTGACAAAATCTGATCTGTAAGCTAAAAAAGTAAATACAAATAAATTGTAAATCTACAAGCACAAAAAAGGTAATCACAAGCCTACGTGCAGAAAACGCTGGCGCCTGTGTTTTATTCAGTAGCGCCCGTTCCCTTATCCCCATGAATTTATATATTAAAAATATTGTTTTTCACCCGTCAAACGCGGGTACCCGTCGGGTATCCGTAGGTACCCAACCTGTTGCAGGACTCTGGCTCACAGTGTGTCGCAAAAATTTGTCACGTTTAGATCTTGTAGACCTGCCATTGTCACCATTTGTCCTAATACAATATATACAGTAGGTGTTAGGTGGTTAATGTGTGTCATTCAAAAATTAGGTTACACCAGCATGTGTGTAGCCTAGAGTGGTGGATGTGTGTTTGTAGTCCAGACCAGAGTGGTGAATGTGTGTTTGTAGTCCAGACCAGACCCATTCATCCTTGACACACATTCCCGTGTAACCTTCAGACACTGCTTCCCATAATAACCCAGCAGCTCACACACACGCACACGCACACACATGCACACACACACGCACACGCGCACACACTTTTCAGCTCCATTATTGATTAGGTTTAATTTGCAGCTCAATAGTAATGAATCATTAACTGGAAATGACCTGATTATAGAAATTATGAAACAATGATTTATAAAGACATTAAGGTACAATATTGCCACAGTATAACTGTTATTGCACTATAATGGATTACCGTACAGATTACAATCACAATCAGGACAGACCTATTTTTAACCATCAATTAGTTTAGTTAATGTAGGCTACTTGTCTAGTAGGCCTATGTTGAAACTGTATGAACATTTGTATTAGTGTCATGATTATTTTCCGTATGTCCCTGATTGGTTAATCGAATGGAATAGCAAAGTGACTTGTATTATCTCTCTCTCTCTCTCTCTCTCTCTCTCTCTCTCTCTCTCTCTCTCTCTCTCTCTCTCTCTCTCTCTCTCTCTCTCTCTCTCTCTCTCACAGCAGAGGTGTCATCGGAGCGCTCTCCCAGAAGGAGGAGTATTTCAGGACTGGGGAGTTCAGAGAAGAGCGTTGCCATTGACAACCAGAACTCCTCCCCTTTTAAAGTACCGGTGAGTAAAGGAAATCCCCCCCCACCCTATTCTGCAGTGGTTCTCAACCTGTGGGTCATGGATTTGGGGGGGTCGCCAGATGACCGTGAGGTGACAATTTAAATACCTTTTTAATAACTTAAAAAAAAGAAAGAAAAGAAAAGACTGCATCAAATGTAACGTAACCAACAAACTATACTATAAAAACTGGTCAAACATTGGCCATTGTCAAATATAAGAGAACTGTGTTTGAAAAATAAACCGATCATCCCGGCCTTTTCACTCATATGGATATGAAGCATCGACTGAAGGTGGAAATGTACAAATATACCCAAAGAGTAACACAATAAGCGCTAGAAACGAGTCAAACAACCCACAGACTACATTTACGGCTAGGCGGGGTGGCTGCAGCTGCCCTGTCGCAAAACATAAACTGACATGTTAATTAAGGTTTTTTTATATTTTTTTAATTGATATTTAATGTTTCGTGGTTAATACGAGTCGAGTCACAGCCAGCTGAGCTTACGTCCAACGAGGAATCTCAGGAACGCAATGTGTTGACAGCTGGGCGTGACGTATATTAGCAGCAACATTGCTTTCATATGTAGTTTCAAGGCTATTGCGGCCACCTTAATTCCATTTTCTCCAGAAACTGGCTGTATCAAATATGAATGGACATCATTAACGACACACAGCCACCCCCCTGACAGAAAGGCTGGGATGATCGGTTTATTTTTCAAACACAGTTCTTATATGAAACGGCCTAAAATCCCAATTATTTCAATGCAAATAAAAACATACATGAACCTGTGTACTGGCGCCCTCTACTGAAAGTGACGTCAGACTTCGGTGCTCTGTGTGGGTTGGTGCCTTGCATGGTTTCCTCTATCAATGTGTGAATGGGTGAATGTAATGCACAATCTATGTAAAGCGCCTTGGATAAAGGCGCTATATAAATGCACCATTTACCATTTACATCATCATCATACCCGGAAGTTATGCGGGAACGCCTACTGGCTTCTGAGTGTCAAAATACTACTTTCTGGCCTTGACAGCCCATACAGCCGAACAGAAAAGTGCTATCTGATTGCATTAAACGTTAAACTCACTTTGCCACTTACTTTGACAGTCGATTTGCCACTCACTTTATGCATGTGCATACCCTCTATATGGATTTGCTATTTATTTTTTAAATATTGAAAGTGTTTAGGACATTTTCAATAATTCATAACCCTGGCACAAAACATTTTCAGATGGGGCTCCGCAGGCAATTTTACATCAATGTGGGGGTCCTTGAGTTGAAATAGTTTGAGAACCACTGCCTTACTGTACCTAAAGAGAGCGCACCGTGGCTTCAAAACCAAAATGCACACCGGAATGAAATGTTTGTGTACCTTTACATGCCTACTACCAGATATGGACTAAATATCTGAGGTTGTCCCTTATGCGTTGGCCTACATTTAAATCTTCCATGGAGCCGTTGTGAGTGAATTCACTGACCTGAATGCATAACAGAAGTTCACGTTCAGCACATAGGGACATTTCAGGATAATACTACGCACGCACGCACGCGCGCGCGCGCACACACACACACACACACACACACACACACACACACACACACACACACACACACACACACACACACACACACACACACACACACACACACACTCACACACTCACACATACAGTATTTCTACCTTAGAATGGATGTTATCATTATGGCTGATGTGACGCTGAATATTATGAATTCCATGTTCTGTCCTGCCTCTATAGCGGTGGACTGATAATCAACACCTTCTGACTGTGTTTACAAATGAGATATTTATACATGTTTAATGTGTATAAATGCATACATGTTTGAATTCATGCACATTTTACATTAATGTGTCACTGCAATACACACACACATGCGCGCGCACACACACACACACACACACACACACACACACACACACACACACACACACACACACACACACGTCACATGCACGCACACTTTGGTATTTCTATGCCTGTGTGAATAGCAGTTAGCTGCATGTCAGTTTTCAACCTATCACGTGCACACACACATACACACACACACACACACACACACACACACACACACACACACACACACACACACACATACACAATGGTAAAAATTACATTTTGAGCCATGCCTAATACTGTATGTCATTGCATGATGGTGTCACAAAACAACAGCTCTACAAGCTAACAATGTGTCACCGTGCAAAGAATTGTTAGCTTGTAGATCTGTTGTTTTTTTTAGGCCAGTTACACGTTCACTCAGCAGACTCTAAATTAATGTTTAGTCACACGCCGGGAGGCAGAGCCTCTCCTTCGACTGTGCCACTGTGTTGTAATTACCTGAAGCTTAGCTTGCCCGTAAGGTCGCCGGTTCAAATCCCTGGGGCTGCAGGGAAGAATTAGAGCTGACAACTTCACTATAGGAAGATGTTTTAGCCTTTTTTTTAAAGTGAATCCCAAATGTCTGGTCCAGAGCTGCAACTATTGATCATTTTCTTATGGATTATTCTATGGCTGAATCCTCTGCTCTCCTCTGTGCATTTTCAGGGTTTCTTCAGCAAGCGGCTAAAAGGTTCTATAAAGAGAACAAAGAGTCAAACCAAACTGGACCGGAACACCAGCTTCAGACTGCCTTCACTACGATCGGCTGACAATGACAGGTACACCTTCCTCTTAACCCTATGCTTTAATGCTGTGTTCAAAGCTACAGGCTACCATTCATTGTCAATGGAAGCCAGACACATGAAGGTACAAAGCTACAGGCTACCATTCATTGTCAATGGAAGCCAGCGACATGAAGATACAAAGCTACAGGTTACCATTCATTGTCAATGGAAGCCAGCGACATGAAGATACAAAGCTACAGGCTACCATTCATTGTCAATGGAAGCCAGCGACATGAAGATACAAAGCTACAGGCTACCATTCATTGTCAATGGAAGCCAGCGACATGAAGATACAAAGCTACAGGCTACCATTCATTGTCAATGGAAGCCAGCGACATGAAGATACAAAGCTACAGGCTACCATTCATTGTCAATGGAAGCCAGCGACATGAAGATACAAAGCTACAGGCTACCATTCATTGTCAATGGAAGCCAGCGACATGAAGATACAAAGCTACAGGCTACCATTAATTGTCAATGGAAGCCAGCGACATGAAGATACAAAGCTACAGGCTACCATTCATTGTCAATGGAAGCCAGCGACATGAAGATACAAAGCTACAGGCTACCATTAATTGTCAATGGAAGCCAGCGACATGAAGATACAAAGCTACAGGCTACCATTAATTGTCAATGGAAGCCAGCGACATGAAGATACAAAGCTACAGGCTACCATTCATTGTCAATGGAAGCCAGCGACATGAAGATACAAAGCTACTAGGCTTTATAACAGGTCAAATATGAAGAGGTTTCTGCCCGACAGCAGCGATCCCACAGTTTGGACGCATGCTTGACATCAACGAGCGTGTTGATCAACACTTCAGTAGTGGGAAAAAATGCTCGCTTTTTAAAAAAATGTTAAAGTATCAATACAATACTGCACTGCTACAAGTAAAAGCCTGGAATGAAAAATTGAAAATTTACTAGAGTAAAAGTACAAAAGTATTCGTATGTAAATGTTGAAAGTACTTAGTTACTTCCCACCACTGCGTGAACGCAGCCTCACTGTCCTATGGTATAGCACAGTGTGTTCTATGGTATAGCACAGTGTGTTCTATGGTATAGTACAGTGTGTCCTATGGTATAGTACAGTGTGTTCTATGGTATAGCACAGTGTGTCCTATGGTATAGTACAGTGTGTCCTATGGTATAGCACAGTGTGTTCTATGGTATAGCACAGTGTGTCCTATGGTATAGCACAGTGTGTTCTATGGTATAGTACAGTGTGTCCTATGGTATAGCACAGTGTGTCCTATGGTATAGCACAGTGTGTCCTATGGTATAGTACAGTGTGTCCTATGGTATAGTACAGTGTGTCCTATGGTATAGCACAGTGTGTCCTATGGTATAGCACAGTGTGTCCTATGGTATAGTACAGTGTGTCCTATGGTATAGCACAGTGTGTCCTATGGTATAGCACAGTGTGTCCTATGGTATAGTACAGTGTGTCCTATGGTATAGTACAGTGTGTCCTATGGTATAGCACAGTGTGTCCTATGGTATAGCACAGTGTGTCCTATGGTATAGTACAGTGTGTCCTATGGTATAGCACAGTGTGTCCTATGGTATAGCACAGTGTGTCCTATGGTATAGCACAGTGTGTCCTATGGTATAGCACAGTGTGTCCTATGGTATAGTACAGTGTGTCCTATGGTATAGCACAGTGTGTCCTATGGTATAGCACAGTGTGTCCTATGGTATAGTACAGTGTGTCCTATGGTATAGCACAGTGTGTCCTATGGTATAGTACAGTGTGTCCTATGGTATAGTACAGTGTGTCCTATGGTATAGCACAGTGTGTCCTATGGTATAGTACAGTGTGTCCTATGGTATAGCACAGTGTGTCCTATGGTATAGCACAGTGTGTCCTATGGTATAGCACAGTGTGTCCTATGGTATAGTACAGTGTGTCCTATGGTATAGCACAGTGTGTCCTATGGTATAGCACAGTGTGTCCTATGGTATAGCACAGTGTGTCCTATGGTATAGCACAGTGTGTCCTATGGTATAGCACAGTGTGTCCTATGGTATAGCACAGTGTGTCCTATGGTATAGCACAGTGTGTCCTATGGTATAGCACAGTGTGTCCTATGGTATAGCACAGTGTGTCCTATGGTATAGTACAGTGTGTCCTATGGTATAGCACAGTGTGTCCTATGGTATAGCACAGTGTGTCCTATGGTATAGCACAGTGTGTCCTATGGTATAGTACAGTGTGTCCTATGGTATAGCACAGTGTGTCCTATGGTATAGTACAGTGTGTCCTATGGTATAGCACAGTGTGTCCTATGGTATAGCACAGTGTGTCCTATGGTATAGTACAGTGTGTCCTATGGTATAGCACAGTGTGTCCTATGGTATAGCACAGTGTGTCCTATGGTATAGCACAGTGTGTCCTATGGTATAGTACAGTGTGTCCTATGGTATAGTACAGTGTGTCCTATGGTATAGTACAGTGTGTCCTATGGTATAGCACAGTGTGTCCTATGGTATAGTACAGTGTGTCCTATGGTATAGCACAGTGTGTCCTATGGTATAGTACAGTGTGTCCTATGGTATAGTACAGTGTGTCCTATGATATAGTACAGTGTGTCCTATGGTATAGTACAGTGTGTCCTATGATATAGTACAGTGTGTCCTATGGTATAGTACAGTGTGTCCTATGGTATAGCACAGTGTGTCCTATGGTATAGTACAGTGTGTCCTATGGTATAGCACAGTGTGTCCTATGGTATAGCACAGTGTGTCCTATGGTATAGCACAGTGTGTCCTATGGTATAGTACAGTGTGTCCTATGGTATAGTACAGTGTGTCCTATGGTATAGCACAGTGTGTCCTATGGTATAGTACAGTGTGTCCTATGGTATAGTACAGTGTGTCCTATGGTATAGTACAGTGTGTCCTATGATATAGTACAGTGTGTCCTATGGTATAGTACAGTGTGTCCTATGGTATAGCACAGTGTGTCCTATGGTATAGCACAGTGTGTCCTATGGTATAGTACAGTGTGTCCTATGGTATAGCACAGTGTGTCCTATGATATAGTACAGTGTGTCCTATGGTATAGTACAGTGTGTCCTATGGTATAGCACAGTGTGTCCTATGATATAGCACAGTGTGTCCTATGGTATAGTACAGTGTGTCCTATGGTATAGCACAGTGTGTCCTATGATATAGCACAGTGTGTCCTATGGTATAGTACAGTGTGTCCTATGGTATAGCACAGTGTGTCCTATGGTATAGCACAGTGTGTCCTATGGTATAGTACAGTGTGTCCTATGGTATAGCACAGTGTGTCCTATGGTATAGCACAGTGTGTCCTATGGTATAGTACAGTGTGTCCAAATAGGGTATAGCACAGTGTGTCCTATGATATAGTACAGTGTGTCCTATGGTATAGCAGTGTGTCCAACGTATAGCACAGTGTGTCCTATGGTATAGCACAGTGTGTCCTATGATATAGCACAGTGTGTCCTATGATATAGCACAGTGTGTCCTATGGTATAGCACAGTGTGTCCTATGGTATAGCACAGTGTGTTCTATGGTATAGCACAGTGTGTCCTATGGTATAGCACAGTGTGTCCAACGTATAGCACAGTGTGTCCAACGTATAGCACAGTGTGTTCTATGGTATAGTACAGTGTGTCCTATGGTATAGTACAGTGTGTCCTATGGTATAGTACAGTGTGTCCTATGGTATAGTACAGTGTGTCCTATGGTATAGTACAGTGTGTCCTATGATATAGTACAGTGTGTCCTATGGTATAGTACAGTGTGTCCTATGGTATAGCACAGTGTGTCCTATGGTATAGCACAGTGTGTCCTATGGTATAGTACAGTGTGTCCTATGGTATAGCACAGTGTGTCCTATGATATAGTACAGTGTGTCCTATGGTATAGTACAGTGTGTCCTATGATATAGCACAGTGTGTCCTATGGTATAGTACAGTGTGTCCTATGGTATAGCACAGTGTGTCCTATGGTATAGTACAGTGTGTCCTATGGTATAGTACAGTGTGTCCTATGGTATAGCACAGTGTGTCCTATGGTATAGCACAGTGTGTCCTATGGTATAGTACAGTGTGTCCTATGGTATAGCACAGTGTGTCCTATGGTATAGCACAGTGTGTCCTATGGTATAGTACAGTGTGTCCAAATAGGGTATAGCACAGTGTGTCCTATGATATAGTACAGTGTGTCCTATGGTATAGCAGTGTGTCCAACGTATAGCACAGTGTGTCCTATGGTATAGCACAGTGTGTCCTATGATATAGCACAGTGTGTCCTATGATATAGCACAGTGTGTCCTATGGTATAGCACAGTGTGTCCTATGGTATAGCACAGTGTGTTCTATGGTATAGCACAGTGTGTCCTATGGTATAGCACAGTGTGTCCAACGTATAGCACAGTGTGTCCAACGTATAGCACAGTGTGTTCTATGGTATAGTACAGTGTGTCCTATGGTATAGCACAGTGTGTCCTATGGTATAGCACAGTGTGTCCTATGGTATAGCACAGTGTGTCCTATGGTATAGCACAGTGTGAAGGCAGCATCACTGTCCTACAACAAAAGGACCTGCGATGGCGGGACGCCACAAAGGTCCTTTCAGGTGTGCTTGGGACGGACATATCTTGCTGACAGTGGATCAGCTCTGCTGTCTGCATGCTGGCTCCTTTTAGGATGAGTATTTAACGCTGACTGGAGGCCTGCTGCCCCTCTCTCTCACACACACAGAGAGAGAGAGAGAGAGAGAGCTGAGTCACAGTCTAGTGACAGCGTGGAGAGACGGTGTGGTATCTAATGCAGGCCAGTGAGGACGTGTGGAGCGTTGTCCAGGGTGTTTTATGGAAGAAGAGTCTAAGATGTGTGGAGCGTTGTCCAGGGTGTTTTATGGAAGAAGAGTCTAAGATGTGTGGAGCGTTGTCCAGGGTGTTTTATGGAAGAAGAGTCTAAGGCCTCACTCAGACCTTTACTGCATTGCTGTATGCTTGTTGGATGAATGTTGTGTAGTGTCATGGCCGCCCCAATGCATTTCCAATGGAAGTCACATGGTTTGTAGTCCACATTTTGGACTACAAGCTGTTGTATGGCTTTCGGCTGTGTTTCGACTGCGCCCCTCCCCCTCATACAACACAAATGTTGTGTCAAACCATGTGACTCTCATTGGAAATGCATTGGGGCGGCCATGACACTACACAACATTCATCCAACAAGCATACAGCAATGCAGTAAAGGTCTGAGTGAGGCCTAAGATGTATGGAGCGTTGTTGTTACAAACGGTTTAAGTCTAGGGGTTTTACTGCCCGTAACATGTGAAAGAACAATACGGCTCATAAAAGAGTATCTGCTTTAATACACAGTTCACAGAATAAATACAAAGTGGCTTCGTGCATAATGAAATGATGAACAGAGTGGCTCTATGAGCCCAGAATAATTATAGAGTAACTTACATAGCAGAGTGGGGATGAACAGATGGACAAACACACTCTAACAAACAGACAAATGAAGCTACAACTAACACCTAACAAACACTCCTTCCCGAAGGGAGTAAATGTAAAGACACTCAGAATGAAACAGATAAGTGGACGGCTGGAGGGAAGGCCACACGCTGGCGTGCTCCCACACCACACGCAGCAGTGTTCCCACCCCGAAGTCCAGACATGGAGTGAGCTTTATAGTCTAGGAAGCGAGGCAGGACCAATCAGAGGGCTGATCAGGCTCCAAGCCAGGCCCTCCTCAGGACGGCAACACATTAGGGACACAAATGCTCAGCACCTGCAGGGGACAGAAGCAACAACCAGTACCAGGCAACATAATAGGCACTCCTCCTATAACCTAGTACCAGCTAAGCCAGCCTACTAATATATATATATATATAGAGATGATAACATCAGCTCTATATATACTCATCATCAATCACAAAACAGCCAACGGCTGTTACACTGTGGTTTTTTGGAAGAAGAGTCTAAGATGCGTGGAGCGTTGTCCAGGGTGTTTTATGGAAGAAGAGTCTAAGATGTGTGGAGCGTTGTCCAGGGTGTTTTATGGAAGAAGAGTCTAAGACAGGGGTTTTCAACAGGTGGTCCGTGGACCACTGGTGGTCCCTGGAAGTATTGCATGTGGTCCCTGACCAAATTGGAGGTCAAGAAATTCAACAGAAAAAAGGCGTTAGAATCTCAAGAGAGGGGGAAGTGCAGCGGATTGTCTGGTTGAGTCATTATTATCATTAGGAAATTATTAGTAGTCAATGGACCATTGGTTGAGAAACAGTGTAATGTATACACACGGGATGCATAGCAAGTGTTACAAAAGCATTAATCTTAGCCCATATCCCCAGATTCCCCAACCAACGCAACAGTGGTCCCCAGGTTGATTCTAAGTCAGGGTGGTGGTCCCTGGTTCACAATCAGTTGAAAATCCCTGGTCTAAGATGTGTGGAGCGTTGTCCGGGGTGTTTTAGGGACGGGAGAAGAGTCTAGGACGCGATGCGTGGAGCGTTGTCCAGGGTGTTTTATGGAAGAAGAGTCTAAGATGTGTGGAGCGTTGTCCAGGGTGTTTTAGGGATGGGAGTAGAGTCTAGGACGCGATGCGTGGAGCATTGTCCAGGGTGTTTTAGGGAATGGAGAAGAGTCTAGGACGCGTAGAGGGATGCCCAGCGTGTTTTAGGGATGGGAGAAGAGTCTAGGACGCGTGGAGCATTGTCCAGGGTGTTTTAGGGATGGGAGAAGAGTCTAGGACGCGTGGAGCATTGTCCAGGGTGTTTTAGGGAATGGAGAAGAGTCTAGGACGCGTGGAGTGTTGTCCAGGGTGTTTTAGGGAATGGAAAAGAGTCTAGGACGCGTAGAGCGATACCCAGCGTGTTTTAGGGACGGGAGAAGAGTCTAGGACGCGTGTAGCGTTGTCCAGGGTGTTTTAGGGAAGGGAGAAGAGTCTAGGATGTGTGAGTATTGTCCAGGGTGTTTTAGGGAAGGGAGAAGAGTCTAGGATGTGTGGAGCGTTGTCCAGGGTGTTTTAGGTAAGGGAGAAGAGTCTAGGACGTGTGGAGCGTTGTCCAGGGTGTTTTAGGGAAGGGTGTGTGTGGTGGACCATGTCCTTTAATTGGATTGGAAGTTTAAGTCTTAAAAAGCTTTTAAAGGCATATTGATGGTTAGAATGCAGTTGCACAGCTGTGAGTGTTTGAAACGACCTGCATGGATCCTTTCTGTTTTTTGTTGTTTTCTAAACAATCTAAACAATATCTAAAAAAAAAAGCTTTAGGTGGCTCATCTGAGACTTTTAAAACCTCGGATGAAGCACAATTGATAGATGGATAGATGGATGGATGGATGGATGGATGGATGGATGGGCGGATGGATGGATGGACAGACAGACAGACAGACAGGCTGTGAGTCCAGTCCAGGCAGGCAGGCAGGCAGACAGACAGACAGGCTGTGAGTCAGGTCATATGTGCATGAGGCGCAGACAGGAGGATGGAGAGAAAAGCAGTGAGGGATCTGATTTCTCACTCTGCTCTCGCCCCGCGTTCTCCGCTGAGAAGGGTCATGTTCTCTGCAGGTCTGTCTGTCTGTCTGTCTGTCTGTCTGTCTGTCTGTCTGTCTGTCTGTCTGTCTGTCTGTCTGTCTGTCTGTCTGTCTGTCTGTCTGTCTGTCTGTCTGTCTGTCTGTCTGTCTGTCTGTCTGTCTGTCTGTCTGTGTATATAATGTTTCACAAAGCGGCTCACCAGCAACACTGGACAGACAGACAAAATATAACCATGCAGACACACAGCTGGTCACTGAGACAGCTGTGTTACTATTGGTCACTGAGACAGCTGTGTTACTATTGGTCACTGGGACAGCTGTGTTACCATTGGTCACTGAGACAGCTGTGTTACCATTGGTCACTGGGACAGCTGTGTTACTATTGGTCACTGAGACAGCTGTGTTACTATTGGTCACTGGGACAGCTGTGTTACTATTGGTCACTGGGACAGCTGTGTTACTATTGGTCACTGGGACAGCTGTGTTACTATTGGTCACTGGGACAGCTGTGTTACTATTGGTCACTGAGACAGCTGTGTTACTATTGGTCACTGAGACAGCTGTGTTACTATTGGTCACTGAGACAGCTGTGTTACTATTGGTCACTGGGACAGCTGTGTTACTATTGGTCACTGGGACAGCTGTGTTACTATTGGTCACTGGGACAGCTGTGTTACTATTGGTCACTGGGACAGCTGTGTTACTATTGGTCACTGATTGGTCACACACACCAACCATCAACCCACAACATGTACTGTGAACTTTGACCGCTCCCCCCCCCCCTAAACTGTCAACGGTAGCACAGTGGTTTTACTGGTCAGCTCACAGAATGAATGTTTCTGTCTGTCTGTCGCCCCCCCCCTTTCTCCTTCTCTCTCTCTCTCTCTCTCTCTCTCTCTCTCTCTCTCTCTCTCTCTCTCTCTCAGTGTAATGTTGTTAAAGTCTGATCATATTTCAGTAACTCATTCCGGTAGCTTCCTGTCTCTCTGTGTGTATCGACCCGTCTGGATGCTGGAATCACATCTCTGATACAGAGAGATTTTAGCTTCTACACATTTTAAAATAGAACATGGATTATGTCTTATTATTATATAGTTCTCATGTACAGTATATGGAAACGTTTTGTTGTTCAACAGTGTGTTGTGTTTCCCAGTAGAAGGTCAGAATTAGTTTGTGCTCTCATCCAGACTTAGCAATGTTCTTGTCAAACTACCTTACCGGTAACAAACTCCTCTTCTTCCTGGTCTCTAAACTGCCTCCCCTTGGCCAGCCAGGGAGGGGAAAGGAACTGGTTGGAATAACGTGTTCCTTCCACATGCTACGTCCAACCGGGGAAACTCCCCTTGTCAGGTGAAAAGAAGTGGCTTGGACTCCTCATTCATTGAAAGAAACATGAGGTCAGTCCGTTGCTCTCCCCAGGTTGGCAAAGGGAGTGTAGCGCCCAGCATTACACTACTATATTGACAAAAAATGGATTACAAAAATTTTGGGATATATATATTTTTTTACCATCACCACTACCACTACTAGTACTACTATTACTTATTTTACTACTATTTACAACTATCACTACTGTCACATCGCAACATCTTGGAACCAATCGACCACTTTGATATCTTCCAGTCAGGATTTGGACCACACCACAGCACTGAGGCTGCTCTCATTGACGTCTTCAATGACATCCACTCAAAGACAGACAGTGGTAGAATTTCAGTCTCAGTATCACGAGACCTCAGTGCTGCATTCGACACGGTCGACCACAACATACTGCTAGACTAGACTTGAAATCTGGGTGGGACCTTCTGGCACAGTACTATTTTAAATCATACTTAAAGGACAGGGACTACTTTGTGTCTATAGCTAATTACACAGCTTGGCGGACAAAGAATTATGTGTAGTTCTGCAAGAATCCATTCTACTGTTCAATATCTAAACAAAGGCACAAACTGAAGCAATTGATTTTGGAGCCAAGGAAGACTTCTGCATAATTAGTACATTTACATTTGGCACTTAAAGCTAAGTTTCATGCCAGTGCTCTTTACTCAAGTAACATTTATTTTGAAAACAGGACTTTTACTTCAGAGTATTTCTACATGGTGGTATTGCTACGTAAAAAACATAAACTGAGTACCTGTACTTCTTACACCACCGGTGTGTGCGTGCACGTGTGCACCTGCTTTCATTTGTGCGAGCTTGTGTTTGTATGTTTACGTGTATTACTATACTTGTGAGGACCAAATATCCCCGCAAGTATAGTAGAATTTGAGCAATAGGCCCAATTTATACTTGGTTATGTTCCGGTGTCGTGCGTGCCAAACATAGCAGTTCCAAAAGCTTACAAGTCACAACAACTGTGCTTGTGTGTGCGTGCGTGCGTGCGTGCGTGCGTGCGTGCGTGCGTGCGTGCGTGCGTGCGTGCGTGCGTGCGTGCGTGCGTGCGTGTCTCCCTGCTGTGTCACCCCCGTCACGTGGGGTGTCACCCTACGTCACTCGGCTGCCTAGCGCCTGCCTCTCCCTCCGGGGGGGGGTGGGGGGTGGGCGTCACTATGGCGACGCCCTCTGGGGCCTGAGGCGATTGGTCGGTTCCAGGGGATGTTGGTTTTTTTAATCAGCTGGGAAGAGAAGGCACTTGAGTTTGTCGCTCCTCATACTTAAGAGGAAGTGAGAGAGGGATGAGGAGAGAAACAGGAGGAGTAGCAGGAGGTGAAGATGCCTGGCTGAGATGCTTTGGGGAGGAGGTGCTGTATCCTGGCTGTGTGGTTGTTTATCGTAGGTATCGCCTCCTCCTCCTCCCCTCTCCTCTCATATCCTCCCCTCTCCTCTCCCCCCTCCCCTCCCCTCTCCTATCCTCCCCTCCCATCTCCTCTCCTCCCCCCCCTCCCCTCTCCTATCCTCCCCTCCCATCTCCTCTCTCCTGTTTTCATTCATTGCCTGCAGCCTGACCTTTGTATCCATCACAATGACGCAGGTCACATCCCCAGCGGACATCCAACTGCTGTGTGTGTTTGTGTGTGATCTGTTATTGTTAAATAGCCGATCAAAAAGTCGCACAAAAGTAGTAGATCCGCCAAACCGAAACGTTGTGAGGTTGTCGATCTGCTACAGTACGTTTGCTACTTTTGAATGTGAACCCTGGAAAGTGGCAGTTGTTGTTGACAGACGTGTGTGAGAGGTTTCCGCCCGACAGAGGCGATATTCGAAGCGCTCTCCTGCTCGTAAAATGCTTTCTGGACACTTACCATGGATAAAAAATGTGATCATTGTATCAATATTATATCCATGTCATGATATTAGACTGGATATTGTCTGTGATTTTGGATGTTTTACTATTGTGATATGGCTTATAAATATCGGATTGGGAAAAATCTGTATCGGCAGATACTCAAAATCCAATGATCGGAATCGGATTGGGAGCAAAACAAACGTGATTGAGACATCCCTAGTGTTTAATGTCTGTTTCCTAATAATAATCGAAATCTACACACAAACTAGTAACTAGTTTATTTGAAGTTTTCAAATAAATGCCTCTGAGATGTAGTGAGTAGAATAGAGTAGAATTAAAAGTACATACTACATACTTAAGTAAATATACTTACAGTAGCAACCTTCCACCACTGCACAGTACTTAGTTCGGTTTTTGCCATGAAAAACGATTTATAACGAGACACAGGAAGGTTGCTCTGCTCGTTCAATAGACTAATTAGCAGTTAATTACCGTAAGGACACTATCTGACATGGTTACTGTCAGTGTTCTTATTTCTTTTGTCCTGCATGATGAAAGCATTGTTGTTGATGGGTGTATGTCGTTGTTTATGCTGTTGTACATCGTTGCTGTCGGCCAGAAACCTCTTAGCTCCATATTCTAAGGGCTGTATTAATGCACTTGGGGGATGGGGAGCCCTCTTAAGGACCCCTCTGACCACTTTGAGAACCACTGCCCTAGAAGGAGTTCAAGGAGCGAATTTCGGAGCACGTAAAAAATCACGTCAATGTTAATCATGTTTGCACACTGCCGCCGAATAAATATATCATCCGTTTTTCGCAGCTGTCTTTCATCATTTGAGCAGTGCTGTCCTTCCAGAGCTACCATCCTTGTTTTTGTTTTGTTTCTGCCAACATGGTCTCGGTTGAGAAGTTGATCATCTCGTTGAAGAGCACAAAATACTTTATGAAAAGCAACATGCAGACTTCAAAGACAGAGTCTTGCACGCGTCTGCCCGAGTGCGTGTGAAAATAGGCAGCAGCGCACGCACACACACTCACTCACTCACACTCTCTCTCACACACACACACACACACAAAGCATTGGAAGAATGCAGAGAGCGAGAGAAACAGAGAGTGAGAGAGAGATAGAAAAACACGGTGACATCGCATAATTATGATTGGATCAGGGAGATCATCTTCACTGCTGCTGCCTGCTCCACTCAAACACACAGCAGCTTGGCACCTCCTCCTTATGCTAGCCACATTTTTCTGTGGGATGGCATCCCATTCCTCAACCAGGTTTTGTCAAGTCATCCAACGTGACTTGACAAAAGTCACGTTGGATGAGTGTTCAAATGGGTTGAGGTCTGAATGGCAGGCCATTCCATCCTCTCCACTCCCAAATTCTGGATGATCCTCAGATCCTGGCTCTGTGGGGGCGAGCGTTGTCATCCTGGAGGATGGCGTTAGGGCTCTGTGGGGGCGAGTGTTGTCATCGTGGAGGATGGCTAGGTCCCAGATTCTGAAGATATGGGATCGCCACTGGCTCCAGAATCTCACTGCATTGAGATTGCATTTAATGATGACAAGTTGTGTCTTGCCTGTGAGAGAGATACTGCCCCATACCATGCCAAGCTGTTGTCTGTGAGAGAGATACTGCCCCATACCATACCAAGCTGTTGTCTGTGAGAGAGATACTGCCCCATACCATACCAAGCTGTTGTCTGTGAGAGAGATACTGCCCCATACCATACCAAGCTGTTGTCTGTGAGAGAGATACTGCCCCATACCATACCAAGCTGTTGTCTGTGAGAGAGATACTGCCCCATACCATACCAAGCTGTTGTCTGTGAGAGAGATACTGCCCCATACCATACCAAGCTGTTGTCTGTGAGAGAGATACTGCCCCATACCATACCAAGCTGTTGTCTGTGAGAGAGATACTGCCCCATACCATACCAAGCTGTTGTCTGTGAGAGAGATACTGCCCCATACCATACCAAGCTGTTGTCTGTGAGAGAGATACTGCCCCATACCATACCAAGCTGTTGTCTGTGAGAGAGATACTGCCCCATACCATACCAAGCTGTTGCCTGTGAGAGAGATACTGCCCCATACCATACCAAGCTGTTGCCTGTGAGAGAGATACTGCCCCATACCATACCAAGCTGTTGTGGCTGTGTAAAGTGTGTATGGATCTTCCAGACGCTACTGAGTTCCCTAACACTGAGTGTAACATTAATAAAGTGTAAAAATTACCAATAAGTGTTTTTTTCCCCTTATTACTGTGTGAGAGTGCAATCCACTAAGCAACTCAAAGCTAGGGTGAATAGTGAATACCACTAGCCATTTTGGCAAATGTTTTTGAGGCACTACCCAGACATTTAGCTGTGTTGCTCATTCCACAAATGCCCGATTCTTATACAATATATGCCCTTCAGACGTGCTCCGTATATTTTACGATCATCTTTTTCCACAAGGCACTTGCTTGCGTCTCTCTCGCTGTCATATTCAAAGTAATCCCATATTGGACTGTGTCTCTTTCTTCCAACTTTAGCTATTTTTCCAAGTAACATGTAGTCAGTTTCAGGCAGCACTAGCATGGTGCAGAATGTAAACAAGCGACGTAAAGCGTGGCTACATGCTGCCGTACGGTGCTTAAAACTGCTGTAAAACTTAAAATAAATATAATTAATTTAAAAAGATTACATTATAAATATCCAAAAAAAACTAGAGTATTTTGTCTATAATTTCAGTTAGTTTTAGTTAGTTTTGTGAATTTATTTTTATTTTTTATTTAGTTTCAGTTAACTAAATGTTTCTAGTTTTAGTTTTTTATTTAGTGTTAGTTAACTATTTTAACCTTGGTGTGTGTCTCTTCCAGATCACGGGCACTACCCAAGCTGAAGGAGTCCAGCTCCCATGAGTCTCTGCTGTCTCCGGGCAGCGCCGTGGAGGCACTGGACCTGAACATGGAGGAGGACATTTACATTAAACCTCTGCACAGCAGCATCCTGGGACAGGACTACTGCTTTGAGGTACGCGCGCGCGCGCACACACACACACACACACACACACACACACACACACACACACACACACACACACACACAGTCGAGTCACACAGTTTGTATTAATATTAATAATAAACTTTGTATTAATAAACAATATATTAGCGACAACGATTTCATGAATGCCGTTTTTAAAGAGTAAGCCGAAATATAGCAGATCTACAAGTGTGAGCTTGTATGTAGATCAGCTATTTATCTCTCTGTGTGTGTGTGTGTGTGTGTGTGTGTGTGTGTGTGTGTGTGTGTGTGTGTGTGTGTGTGTGTGTGTGTGTGTGTGTGTGTGTGTGTGTGTGTGTGTGTGTGTGTGTGTGTGTGTGTGTGTGTGTGTGTGTGTGTGTGTGTGTGTGTGTGTATATAGGTGACGTACTCAGGAGGCAGTAAGTGCTTCAGTTGTGCTTCAGCGTCAGAAAGAGACAAATGGATGGAGAACCTGAGACGAACCGTTCAACCAAACAAGGTGACTTTTAAACATCATCCCTCTCTCTGTCTCCATTTCTGGCTGCATGCTTTGCTAAATACATCAGCATCTGTTGCTTAGCAAGCAACAGACCATGTATGTACTGCATGTGTGTGTATAAACCAAAACCAGCTTGGTGGCTCACCACGACTATGACGACAAAAGTAGTCGTAGTCAACATAATTCTGATCACTTTCAGTGCGACTTCACGATTTATGAGCGATAGACACATTGACAACCATTCAAAATCCATCAGAAGGTTATCTTTGATGCTGTCAGTCTCACTCAACTCGCAGAACGTTTCGTTATGGACGCCGGAGATGAGGAGGGTGATATTTGTCACTGCACATATAGGCAAAGACAATGGCTATACGTCTATATCAGGAATAAGTGGCATTACGACTAAATTGGGAGAAAAAGAGGTAAAATAAAAAGTGTAAGATGTATGTATATCTGTCTGATTCTCTCCATGACGCCACCCCCCCCCCCCCCCCACTCTCTCTCTCTCTCTCTCTCTCTCTCTCTCTCTCTCTCTCTCTCTCTCTCTCTCTCTCTCTCTCTCTCTCTTCCCCCCGTCAGGATAATTGCCGTCGGTCGGAGAACATGCTCCGTCTGTGGATCATCGAGGCGAAGGACCTGCCGCCGAAGAAGAAGTATTTCTGCGAGCTGTGCTTGGACGACGTGCTGTTCGCTCGCACCACCAGCAAGCCTCGCCACGACTGCCTGTTCTGGGGAGAGCACTTCGACTTCTCCGGCCTGCCGGCCGTGCGCAGCGTCACCGTGCACGTCTACCGCGACAGGTAACTGTTACCAGAGCCTCCTATTGAGAGTTGCGCTAATGAAGGGCGGCAGAAAGCAGCGCCGGTCACGTGGTTCATGTAACTCCAAATAGTGACACACGCCCATAGAAGAACTGGCCCGATGAAGTGAATGGAGATGACGCAAATCTCCTTAACACATTCTGTGACAAAACGTTTTGATACGTTTTTATCAGCACACCCCTCCTGTGCCAGAACGTAATATTATGTTTTTATTACAAAATTAACAAAGAAAAAAAAGAAAAACTAAATCCCATTCCTAGAAATGTAGTGCAGTCAAGATACATGCTTTGTCCTTGAAATTTGGTGTGAAACTCACAAGTATGATGTATCCAAAAACATATACAGTATATACAAATTTACTCAAGTAAATGTACTGTACTCTCCAGCACTGATTTGCAGAGACAAAGTCCTTGATTCTTGAATCCTGATGATTAAATATGGAATCTTGATTCTTGAATATTGAATCCTGATTCTTAAATCTTGAACCTCGACAGCGACAAGAAGAAGAAGAAGGACAAGAACAACTACGTGGGATTGGTCAACATCCCCGTTGCCGGGGTGACGGGACGACAGTTCGTGGAGAAGTGGTACCCAGTGAGCACGCCCACCACCAGCAAGGTCAAAGGTGAGAGTCAGAGGCTAACCCCGCCCCTCTAGGATTAGATTCAGGGTTATAATTTAAGTAATCTATTATTTAAAAATCACACCCGTGTGAAGTGAGGGGCGCTCTTATCATTTCATTTTCATACATCATCTCATGAACAACTGAATTTATGTGATTGGTTAGCCGATTTGCTCGTCTACATATGACGTAACTTTTCCCTTCATTGTCAATGGCATTTAATGTTTGCGTTGCCACACATTTACATCATAGTTGAGGCACATATGACCTAATTTCTCCTTTCATTGTCAATGGAAAATATGAGACGGTGTGTGGACAAATGCTGTATATAGGAGGGGCTAGGGCTCCCCAAAAAAAGAAAAAAAGATTAATAATCTATCCCTGTTTTAGGCCTTTTGTTTTTATTATCATTATTTGTTTTAATATTGAAAATAGTGCTGCTACCAGATCTTAATGTATCATGAAAGTGACACGTTGAGAGCTGCTCTTTTGAGCTTGTAGATCGGCTATTTTCTGTGAATGTTCCCCCCAGACTAGAGATGCTAGGGTTGAAGCAGAGTGCATTCCACTCAGAATGATTCCAACACCGGGACATAAAACATCCATGGGGAGCACGTCAAATTGAATGAAGCATCGGGCGATACACGGGATAACACTTTAAAGCAAAATGATACAACACTCTGTTTCAATGTTTCATACTCCTTGATTGCAAAGAGACATTGTAGTGCCTCAGCAAACTAGCATCACAGTTAAACCAATAACCTAGAATCTAGAACCTAGAGTCTATACATTGAAACTATAGGATACCAGCTAAACTATGAACTTCTCATTTGTGGTGAACTTTTGGGGTTTTCAAAATAAAAGAAACCACGGGTGCATCGTGTTGGCGGGGTAGCCACAGGGCTGGAGTCAATGGTGGCGGTCAATGGGTTAAGGTTAACTTTAGCTGTATTCAGTCAGTGGTGTTATTATTTTCTTCATCATCATTGCAGGTGGAGGGCCTTCTATCCGCATCAAGTGTCGTTTCCAGACCATCTCCATCTTGCCTATGGAACAGTACAAGGAGTTTGCAGAGTTTATCACCAACAACTACACCATGCTGTGTTCTGTCCTGGAGCCTGTTATCAGCGTCAAGAACAAAGAGGAGATGGCCTGTGCTCTGGTCCACATACTGCAGAGCACTGGACGAGCAAGGGTTAGTTCATACTGCATGCTTTACTGTATACACTATACAGCATTATGCTGCTTTATAGAGCGTCGCAGTCCCGCCTCCTACCCTGGACCAGGAAATGAAACCCAATGCATTATTCTCATAGACATTTCTTAAAGTATTTATTTAAAGACGGTTACGCCGCGGACAAAGCCAACTCGAGTCGTGACAACTCATGACAACACAAACAATATTTTGGACCAAACAAATAATTAGAAAGAAGAAAAAAACGGCAGGTTACAACACTTTTTTTGTTGTTTTTCTTCTTTGTAATTATTTGTTTGGTCCAAAATATTGTTTGTGTTGTCATGAGTTGTCACGACTCGAGTTGGCTTTGTCCGCGGCGTAACCGTCTTTAAATAAATACTTTAAGAAATGTCTATGAGAATAATGCCTTGGGTTTTATTTCCTGGTCCAGGGTAGGAGGCGGGACTGCGACGCTCTATACAGGCCCCTTTATACTGGTTTACCAGTATACTACATTATACAGGTTTGTTTACAGTATACTGGTTTATACTGGTTTATATATGGTTGTTTATACTGGCTCATACTGCATTATACTGGTTTATACAGGTCCGTTTATACAGGTTTACCGGTATACTAAATTATACTGGTTTACTGTATACAGGTCCGATAATACTGGTTTATACTGCCTTATACCTCATTATACTGGTCCCATTATACTGGTTTATACTGCATTATACACTGGTTTATGCAGGTCAGTTTACTGGTTTTTACTAAAGCCATAAGCCACTAGAGGCCACAGTTTAGTATTTTATAAGGGCTGAGAGGCAGCTGTAGCATGCCGAAAAACGAGATTTGTTTGTGGAAGGCGTCTTTATAACAGTCACTTGTACTTTTTAAAGATATCGATTGAATTTTGAGAAATGAAGTTGTAGATGTCTTGAAATATAATTTCTCCAGGTAAGAATATATATCTTATATCTTATTATTTCCATACCATTATCCTGGTAAGATATACATCTTACCATTACGACTAGTGAGTAAATGCAATTTTCACTTGGAGGAATGTGATTATGGATATCTACAACGTAATTACAGATAGGAGTGTGGTTCGATTAAATGTTAAAACGGGCTTGCCAAAGCACACATTCCCCCGTGAGACCAATAAAGATCAATCTAGAGCTATCTAACGCAACACACAATAGCTTTAATGACTATCCACCCCTCCCTTATCCTCTCCTATCCTCCCCTCCCTTATCCTCTCCTTCCCTCCCCGCCCTTACCCTCCCCTCCCATCCTCCCCTCCCTTACCCTCTACTCCCCACCCCTCCCCTCTCCAGGACTTCCTGACAGACTTGGTGATGGCGGAGGTGGACCGCTGTGCGGACCATGACGTTCTCATCTTCAGAGAAAACACGCTGGCCACCAAGGCCATCGAGGAGTACCTCAAACTGGTGGGACAGAAATACCTTCACGACGCTCTGGGTGAGTAGAACTAAAGCTCACTGATGTAGCAGTCGCAGTGTGACTAACGCCCCATGCCAGGGTTTCTCAAAGTGAGTGCCGTGTTCAAGGGTGCCTCAGAATACATTGGTAATATTTGGAATTTGTCAATATCACTTCAGTTTAACCCCTTAACCCCTCTACACTTAGTAAAACAGACCCGAGTTGTACTTGGCGAGTTCTTTTTCAATCTACACCAAATCTCT